>NC_142952.1:1452466-1467466 GCF_046866305.1 Octopus bimaculoides | reverse complement strand
GTACTACATAGACACATGCGTGTATATATATGTATATATATATCTATATAGTGCCTCTGCTTTACATAGTAGAATGGGAATAGGAAATGTTGAATCGGAGACCACTTTTGGCTGCAGTCGCTAAATCAATGTCCATTGAAAGATCTCTGCCAAATGGTGTTTCATCAATGGATCCGTTCCTCATTGAACAATACCATCCTTTTCAGCAGGATTTCGAGATACAACCGGAAATGAAAGCAAAATTTTGAAAACACTCTGACATTTCACCGTCCCCTGCCCTTACGCGAATGCTTCTCTATTGTCAAATAAATGTTTCTAACTCAGACACAAGGCCAGACGTCATCCCGGCTGAGGGTTCCGCAAGTTCTTTCTGAACAACCTGAACAGGTGATCGGTTTATAGAGATCAAGTGCATGTGCTGTACACAAGCTCGCTCCCTCCGTCAAATTGACATTCACCTGTACAGGTGCACGGTCTGTCAAAACGATCGCGGTGCAACGTAGAATGAAGTGGTTTGCTCAAGAACACAATGCACGCCTGGACCGGCGACCGAAACCACAAACTTGCGATCGTAAGCGCAACACTCTAACCACTAGGCCACGCGCCTCCACCAGTCATAAACCGGGTATATACTCCACTCTCTCAATTCCTCTCCTCCTCCTCCTCCACTTCCCCCTTCCTCGGCCGGCATGCGTTTGACCGCGTGAGTGTTCTCGATCGAAGACTACCTGGGGCTAAATCCCAATAAAAATAAAATATCAGCAGCAGCAGCAGTGCCACCACTACCACCACCACTACCACCACCACTACCACCACCACTACATCTACCACTACATCTACCACTACATCTACCACTACATCTACCACTACATCTACCACTACATCTACCACTACATCTACCACTACATCTACCACTACATCTACCACTACATCTACCACCACCACAATCACTTCAACAACTATCACCACCACTACCGCCACCACTACATCTACCACTACATCTACCACTACATCTACCACTACATCTACCACTACATCTACCACTACATCTACCACTACATCTACCACTACATCTACCACTACATCTACCACTACATCTACCACTACATCTACCACCACCACAATCACTTCAACAACTATCACCACCACTACCGCCACCACTACATCTACCACTACATCTACCACTACATCTACCACTACATCTACCACTACATCTACCACTACATCTACCACTACATCTACCACCACCACAATCACTTCAACAACTATCACCACCACTACATCTACCACTACATCTACCACTACATCTACCACTACATCTACCACTACATCTACCACTACATCTACCACTACATCTACCACTACATCTACCACTACATCTACCACTACCACCACCACTACATCTACCACCACCACAATCACTTCAACAACTATCACCACCACTACCGCCACCACTACATCTACCACTACATCTACCACTACATCTACCACTACATCTACCACTACATCTACCACTACATCTACCACTACATCTACCACTACATCTACCACTACCACCACCACTACATCTACCACCACCACAATCACTTCAACAACTATCACCACCACTACCGCCACCACTACATCTACCACCACCACAATCACTTCAACAACTATCACCACCACTACCACCACCACTACATCTACCACCACCACAATCACTTCAACAACTATCACCACCACTACCGCCACCACTACATCTACCACCACCACAATCACTTCAACAACTATCACCACCACTACCGCCACCACCACCACCACAACTACACAACTATCACCACTACCACCACTATCGTCACTACGACAACAACAACAACAACAGCAACATCTACTACTACTACTACTATTGTTGCTGTTGCTGCTGCCGCTGCTACTGTGGTTGAGGGAAACACCTGTGAATAAAGGTAATTCCTTACCATGCCGAGGAAATCGGTGTTTCGTGAATTCGCGGAATTCCATGCCAAATGGTTTAGATTCCAATAAAATATTGTTGCAAAGGAAATTTGCAGATATTCCACAGAAGTTTCTCAGTCGACACGGTTTCTTTGTTTTAATTTGCTTTCATCATTTTTTTTTTTCAATTTATTACCCATCCATCCGTCCCACCACACCCCTTCGCTGTCAGAGGTTTTTCTCTACGGTTGTAAATGGGGATGCGTTTGCATATACGCATGCATGCGCATCAATCACAACGCACACATACACACACTCATATATACATAAATCTCTCTATCTCCCTACACACACACACACACACACACACATATATATATATGCAGACACATACGCATGTATTTGCGTGTGTGTGTGTGAAAGAAATGCATACGGGAGCATATATTGTATCTAACAAATAATAATAATAATAATAATAATAATAATAATAATAATAATAATAATAATAACAACAACAACAACAACAAGTTTATATTGGTCACATACAATCTTTGATTACTCTGGTACACCAAAAAATAAGTAGCATTTCTCACTCGTTGCTGTCAACCGCCCTCCGTAGAGTGATGGGAAATTCAAGTGTAGTCTCTTTAATTTCCCAGATTTTGTCTTTATTTCATAAAATTTACAGTTGAACAACACCTCCATCCATGCACTCACCTTCCTAACCGCGTTCACTACGCAACTTCCTTCACCAAAGTCATTCAAGTAGAAGAAGATTACCCGCTTTTCCTTGTCGAAGGAGTTTTGTTTTCCACATTAGATTCAGCTCTCAGCTCATCGAGATCTATCAATGAGCATTGATTTTAGTGATTGCAGCCAACAGTAGCGTTCGATTCAGCATGCCAGATGCCCAGCACCCAACGTTGGTTTACGCTCCGCCTAGAGTAACAACTTGGTCAAAAAGACGAGCAGTAGAAAGACTTGCAGAAGCTTGATCGGCGACCTAAACATCGCCATTATTCGGGAATCACAGCAAATTTGTCAGATATAGTGTGTGGTTCCGCATCGTTAGCGACGGCATTTCGAAACCATCCGAAGTGGACAGTGACAACAGCTTGATCGACCTTCTATAAGAAGCGAAAGTGCAAAAGAGTATGCACTCCAATTTGGCCAGACATTTCTTGGAATAATGCACGACGGTCAGGCGACAGTACAACACCAAAGTGATGTAGAAGTTTCAGAAACAGCTTTTCTTCAGCCCATTTATAAGCGAGATCAGCCAACCTGCTTGCAACCTCTTCTAATTTCTATTCAGTTAGAAGTCAAATTCCCAAATATATTAACTAGACCCTCAGTCCAACAACGGAAACTCCCTGCCTGCGAAGACTTTCTTTCCCATAGCAAGACGACCAACCATTTTCTCGTTACTTCTTAGTGTTCTGCGAGAATCAAGTTGAATACCTCAACTTTCGATGTGTCCTCGTCCTCGTATGATGGTGACCTCGTCCTCGTATGCTAAAATGGCTCTCTTGTGTCACCATTTCGAGCAAGATTCCTCTTAACACCTCTAAGCTCTGCAGCAATGGCTCTATCGCCAAAATATTACTAAACAAAAACGGCGTCCTTGAACGGCCAAAGGCACAATGCGAAACGGTTCGGATAGGCGGATGTTTAATTTCACCATTGTGGTGCCGGTGTATGTTGTAGCGATGTAGCATCTGAAAAGATTGAAACCGGCAATACTTACGGCAAAACCGGCAATAACGTATTGCAGAAGGAGGAGATCTACCGAGCAGAACAAAAGTTGGAGCGCCTTAGATTCCATTACTGACGATAAACGCCAACTTCCTGGCGAGTGTCTTTGCCTGAATTTTGAATTGTGCACTTGTTGACTGGTACTTTATTTTACCGACCCCAGAAGGCAAAATGCACCTTGGTGGGATTTGAGTTTAGCACGTCAAAAGCCGGACGAAATGCCACTGAGCATTTTGTCCGACACACAAAGAATTCTGCCATCTCGCAGCTTTGAATTCGGAACATAAAGAGCAGTGTAACAAATACTACAAGGCATTTATTCCAACGCGCTATCCATTCCGCCAGCTCACTGTCTAATAATAATAATAATAATAATAATAATAATAATAATAATAATAATAATAATAGTAATAGAAATAATAATGTTTCTCATATAGGCACAACACCAGAAATTTGAATGATTTGTTTATGAGAGCCACAAAGGTGACGGAAAAACAGAGGGCATTGCATGGACAACAATAATAATAATAATAAAGGCGGCAAGCTAGCAAAGGCGTTTGTGCATCGAACAAAATGCTTAGCGGCATTTTCTTCCTTCTCTTTACATTTTGCTTGAGTTCAAATCCCACCTAGTTCGACTTTGCTTTTTATCCTTTTTTGGAGATCGATAAAATAAAATACTAGTCGACAAGTTGGGGGTACTGCATCGATCAGCCCACCCCGACCCAAAATTTCAGGCTCTGTGCCTACAGTATAAATAATAATAATAATAATAATAATAATAATAATAATAATAATAATAATAATAATAATAATAATAATAATAATAATAGTAGTAGTAGTAGAAAATTAAAAAGCATCGAGCTTTTTTTATATTTATTTGCAATTTATTATTATTAATATTGCACTATTTTGTAATATTTTCTGTTTCATTAAAGTTTTTGGGGTTTTTTTTACCTTAATTAACATTACGCGACTTTTATTACTATTCAGAATTGTTCAGAATGAATGCATTCATGATTTTTTATCAACTGGTCAAACAAAACTAAGCGTGCAGAAATTAAAGGCTTGCACGTTAATTGCAAAAGCGTTCAGTGAAGACAAAGTCATACCATATATGGATATTTGAGTGAACGAATCTAGATTTGTGCTGGAGCGAGCAAAACCTCCTCATACCATCACATTGCATTGATAAAAATCGCCTCAACATACTACAAAATGTATACATAAAACTCCATTCATATATTAAGAAAGTGTTTGTCACACACAAACACTGCATCGTATAGTTTCACATATTCTCCTCTCTTTCACACTTAGTAACTATAATGCACGTATGCATGTATGCACACACACACACACGCTCACGACTGGAAACGAACGCACGTACACAAACTAAACCAGCTTACAATTTACATTCTGTTTATCAATATATACAGCGTGTATGCATATATATGTATATATATATATATATTTATTTATGTATGCATTATATATGTATGTATCTATGTATAATGAGAGAATGAGAGGGACAGTCGAAGGAAAGTAAGAGTGTGAAAGAGGAAAAGAGAGGGAGAGATGCGAAGTTTCCTTTACAACGAACTCAAAACATACATTCATCTAGATACAATTGATCTGGCAAAAGCACATGCTTGTCATGTGAATTGCAAAGACTGTCACGTGCAACACCACGATCTGAAAGTCAAATTCACTTCCGCCATTTGCATAGCAAACGAACAGCGGAGTTTAGCAAGTAGCCTCGTTATCAGTTGCATTACTCTCTAACCCCGTAGCTTGTAATGCTGTTTATCATGACGATTGTAATACTGCTGCTGCTGCTGCTGCGAAAATCCTGGCCATGGCGCATCATTTCAGATAGGAATATTACGAGCTGGGGAAACAGATATTCATTAAGAAAACATGGGCGGAATTAAGAAACGACCAATCAAAGTGCAGCTTTTCAGCTCTGCTTAACATACAACTTCGCTCCATACACGTACAGGAACACGCAGCATAGCACCATTTTTTAGTTGAAAGACTGCACTACCACAATAACAACAACAACATCGACAAGAACTTATTACAACAACATTGCAACTACAACACACTACAACAACAACATTACAACAACCACCTCCACCAACACTGCAATTTTCGACAACACCGTAACTACCACCAACAACAACAACAACGCCATCCCCGTCACCACCATCACCACCACCAACAACAGCAACAACAATAATGCAACCACCTCGTCCCCTATAACCGTCATCATCACCTTGCACACAGGAGAAACCGGTGGGATGGTCATGGCTGGAATGCCTATAATCATAGGCCAGCTCGATCAGGGCTTACCTGGTGGGTGGTGAAACAACAACTGACACACGGGTCCAATGATGAAGTTTGTACACCCGGCGCTAGAAATAGCAGCAAAATCTGCCTCGAATCATACCTTACTGTTTAAAATAAAGAATGTCACATTCGACAATGTTAGTCATGGCCAGGTTGTCTTTAATCATAGGTGTGTCCTGATAAAGCTATAGTTAGATAGCATCATTATTGATGTTTTGCAATTAAGACTGATATGATAGAAAGCACCTCTCCAGCTATGACCATCTCGACTCAATTTGAGGCATTGTGCATCTGAGGTTATATTATGTTATGTATCATTTTGAGTTTGTTTACGTTGAGAGGGGGGAGGATAAGGCGTAATTTGAGGGAGATTTGGCTACTATTTCTTGAAATTCGAGCAGCCACGTGGAGGTTCTCTCGCTGGTTTTTATTGCCGATAAAATTGTTGACGCATTCAAGCCACCACACTGCAACGAGAACTGGTGGACTACAATAATTGAAACGGTGCTATTGCAGCACAGATATACACACACACTGAAATAACGTGGCACTCCGTCGGTTACGACGACGAGTGTTCCAGTTGATCCAATCAATGAAACAGCTTGCTTGTGAAATTAACGTGCAAGTGGCTGAGCACTCCACAGACACGTGTAACCTTAACGTAGTTCTTGGAGAGATGCAGCATGACCCAGAGTATGACAAGGTTGGTCCCTTTGAAATACAGGTGCGACTCATTTTTGCCAGCTGAGTGAACTGGAGCAACATGAGAATGAAGTGTCTCGCTCAAGGAGACAACGCATCGCCGGGAATTGAACTCACGACCTCACGATCATGAACCGAACGCCCCAACCACTGAGCCACGTGCCTTCACGTGGATGATTATTGGTCTACTATTTCCGTTTTTACACACACGCGCGCGCGCACACACAGCCTAGCTCTTACCCAAAGAAAATCCCCATCCGTCGACCGATTGTTATGAAATTGCTCTTCAACGTCCTCCAAATTCCGGTTCACTCACATGCTGTGTCCTCTCCTTTTCTCCTTTTCTACCTCTACTTTTGTGGCCTCTGCTCTTCAGAGATCGCTCCTCACTTATCACCTTCACTCAGGCACTCTCCATCCTTTCATCTCTCCTTTTCTCCCTTTTTTTACATTGCGTCCATCTTCCAGGTCGTATATTAACCACTATGTCCAATCCTTCTTCCGCCAAACTTCGATCTCCTGGAATTCACTCCTAGTTCATGTCTTGTTTGCTTCTATTTTATGTTCTGTGACCATGGGTTTGCATCCACACTTTAAACCAAGGTGTACTTAGACATACTTGGAGACATTAGGGGTTGCGATTTTACTGAAGGGAGTCACTCAGTAGATGACAAGGAGCACTTTAGTGCCCCGATGCAATCACTTTCTCGATCTTGTCTGAGGAAGTGACCGATCCTGTTCCAGTGCTTGCATCTTATTTCATCACTGATCCTCTTGGTGTTCGTTGCTGTTTTCAATTGAGTCATTTCGGACTCTTTGCGGCCACTTGACGTCACGACTAAAATATCTGATCAGAGCTGATCCGACCTGAACAAAAGCGCTTTTTGCTCCATTGGTTAACGGACAACGCAAAGAACTCATGGAGAGCATCGGACAGGATATTTGCCGATACTTGATCCGCTTCTGTGCACTTTGGATTCAAATCACGTTTCCAGTATCTGCAAACATTGACACTTTCTCACAGGAGTTTGACAGATTTGAAGAAAGGAAAGGAAACGTAAAAATTGGATCACATTTGTAGCATGAGATGTAGAGCAAAGTAAAACTTTGCATGCGATCAGCTAGAACAACCTGAGGGCGATTTAATGTGCGCATGAGCACAGTTTGCAAATTTGAGGAAAGGAGATTATAAAAACGAATGAATAACAATTACTCTGATACTTTGAGACATGAGCATTAGGTACCCAGAGCCCTTGCAGTCGCTACAAATACTACGTCTTACTAACTTTGGCGAACACAGCCCCTCGAAACAGGAGACCCACAGCGGCTTTCTGTCCACACATTTGAGGCACCGCTGCAAAACACACGCACACACATTTCAGCCCTCATCCAAAGAAAAGCCCCGCCCTCGCTTGAATTGGCACGAACTGGCACCGGCCTAGAATTCTATTGAAAAAGGTGCATATCTTGATTGTTGTTGTTGCTGTTATGGCCCTTCTTATTGTTGTTACTGCTGTTGTTTTTGTTGTTTAGCCCCAGGCCAGTCCCTGACATAGCAATCAGACCTCAAAGACCATTCCAGCGGTGACCATTCCATTTGTTTTCTCAGACTCTCCAGGCGAAGTTATAACGTGGATTTCAACACCCAATGAAATATTAGTTTGCTTTGAAAAAGAATTGGCTGTTATTTCTAGCATGTCCAGTAGCCATGTAGAGACACCATTGTTTAAGACGATAGATCGATAGATCGATATCAACGTTGGACTGGACTGGTTTGGCTTTCTTCATTGTTTTGGTTTTGTGGTTTTTAAACAAAAGTTTCGGTGGTTCGAATGGAATGAGCGAAGTGAGGTGAGCGGACGGGGCGCTCTCCTCATCTTTACCGGTCATCCCAGGCTTTTCATGTCGATACTACTACTACTGCTGCTGCTGCAACTACTACAACTACTACAACTGCTGCCGTTACCCCCCATTAACACCACCACCACTACTACCACTACTACTACTACTACTACTACTACTACTACTACTACTATCACTACCGCTGAAATGATCTTTGGTGGGACGTGTTTAGAAGAAAGGAGGATGGACGGAAGAGCAAATCGACTGAGCGGACACCATGTCCAGCAGAAAAAAGGGAGGGGAAGATCATGCAAGAGTTGAGATGAAGATTTTGTTAAATTCTTTGGCACCTGAATGGGAATGAGGAAAACATCGGTCCGTGGTTGGTGGGGAGGACATGGCGAAGTCTTTGTCTACCTTTCGGAGAATTCACAAGACGGCAGTACCTACCTTTCTGGTCTCGCTTTGTTTTCCCTCTCCCCCACCCCCACTCTTTAGCTTAGAACTTCTGCACCAAAGACTTTTGGAAATTATCTGCAATCTTCCAGCAGAACGTCCTCCACAAGTGACCGGTCGGACTAACCTCGTGGACAGCCGAAATCACTCACAAACCATCACTGCTCACGTCCTTCTCGAACCCTGCCGGGTCAATCACTTGCAGCAGAGTGAAAGGAAGTGCTTTGCTCAAAAACACAACGCGCAGCCGCTCTAGGAATGGGAACCACGATCGTGAGATCGTGGAGTGCAGTACATCTAACCACTAAGCCACTAATATATATATATATATATATATATATATATATATATATATATATATATAGAGAGAGAGAGAGAGAGAGAGAGAGAGAGAGAGAGAGAGAGAGAGACATAGACAGAGACAGACAGACAGACAGACAGACAGACAGACAGAGACTTATAGAGGTATACACAAACGAGTTCAGTCACAGGTGAACGCATGCACAAACACATGGCCACCCGTATCACCGCTTCCACCCCTTACGCTATTACTGTTTGCTATAACATTTCATTAACCACCACATCCATCTTACTCCTCACCCATGCTTCAACACCCCCCCCCCCCCTCACTTTCCGCTACTTCATCCCCCCTCCTTCTTTGCTCCTTGTCATCTACTGAGTGACCCACTTCAGTAAAATCGCACCCCCTAATGTCTCCAAGTATGTCTAAGTACACCTTGGTTTAAAGTGTGGATGCAAACTCTGTCTGCACACATACACACACATATACACATACATACATACATACATACATACATGCATATATACATACATACATACATACATACATGCGTGCACGTACATACACACATACACACATACGATTAAATGAATGAAATGCAGAGACACACGCAGCTGTGTATATGCGTGTGTGCGTGTGTGTGGGGGTATAAGTGCGCGCGTGTAAAGGTGTGTACGGGTATATATGTATATGTATTTATATACGGCTGTATATGTATACGTGTGTATGTATACTCCCATGCACACACACACACACATACATACAGTCAGGATATATATATACACATACATAAATACATACCCGTAGACATATACCTACAAAAAACGCATACATATACACCCATACACACCTCTACAGGTGCGCACTTACACACACACACACATACACACACGCGCGCGCGCATATACACACCTGTGTGTGTGTCTCTGAATTTCATTCATTTAATTCTTCATTCATGTAACTCTGGTTTCTTTTTCCTTTCTCTTTCCCCACCTCCCACTTCCACACACACACACACACACAGCACACACCCTCCCCTTCTCTCCCCCTCTCTCTCTTTCTCTCCCTGGCTCTCTGTCTCTCTCTATCTATCTCTCTATCCGTCTCTATCTCCGTTTCATTCATGCAGTTCCTATTTTCGTTCATCTTTTTCCTCTCACCGCCACCCTTATTACTCTCGATTTGACTCTCTCTCTCTCTTCTCAACTTTTACTCTCACTCTTTCACACACACACACGCACACGCACGCGCGCGCGCGTACGCACATGCACAAGCACCCATGCACACACATGCACGCATGCAACCACACGCACACACAAACACCTGACATACCCCTCTCTCTCCCTCTCTCTCACTCTCTCGATTTCATTCATGCGATTTCCATTTATGGTCATAGCACACATACGCGAGCTTTCACGCATGCACACATACATACCATCACACCATCATACATACGAACACATCGCATCACATTCCCACCCCTCCCTCTCTCTCTTTCTCTCTCTCTATTTCTCTCTCCCTCTCTCTCTCTCTCTTTCTCTATTTCTGTTTCATTCATGCAATTTCCATATTTGGAAATTGCTCACGCACATATGCACCCATAAACTTTTAGAGCCTTACGCACGCGCATTTACACACACACACACACACACACACACACACACACACACACACACACACTCACTCACGCACACACACACACACACATTCACACACACGTTCACACACAATCCTTTAAACCGTACATACGCACACAGATATTACACACGATTTGTATACACACACTTCCTCTACACACACTACAGTCTCGACATAAACACATTACACACACATACACACAAACACATTACACACGTTACACACACACATTACATATTACACATGCACACACATGCAAATTGGACATACACTTTACACACAGAGACTTACACATTACACGCACACACACTACATACGTACATCCACACACACACACACACACACACGAATCTCATACGCGAACGTGTAAATGCACACATTACACGCTCACTCACGCGCGCTTGCACACATCTCACGTATCAGCGTTTCCCCTTCATCTCCGTTTCATTCATATATCTACCGTTATCATTCATTAATGCACTAGCATCACCCCCCCCCCCGGCCCACCCACACGTGGTTTTTCCACTTTTTGACCCCCGAATGCACACAAACAACGCACATCTCACATTACACGCGCATATATCTTGCATACACACACACATACACACATATATACACACATATATACACATATATATACGTACATATACTACACATATCTCTCTTTCGCTTTCTCGACCTCTCTCACTCACTCACTCTTTTTCTTTCTCTTTCTCTTTTTCTCTCTCTATATGCATATGTACGTATATGTGTGTGTATGTGTATTTGTGTATGTGTGTATACAGGCGCACACGCACGCACACACACACACATGTACATCACGCTTAAGCACATCTTCCATATATACATATACATACACATACCCTCTCTCTCTTTCTCTGTATATATATATATATGCACACGTACACACACACACACTTGCACAAACGTATATATATATATATATATATATATGTATATATATATATATATATATATATATATATATATATATATATATATATATATATATATATATATATATACATTTCATTCATCTCTGTCACAAATATTTGTATACTTAAGATAGAAAACGCACGCACATATACACACACGCATACTTACTACACACATACCCCCCCCCCCCCACACACACACACGCACACATCATGCATACACACATACTACACCTATTTCATTCATGAAGCTTCCAAATTTGTTCGTAACTTCGCCTCCGCCACCACCGCCACCTCTAATCTCTTCCTCGCTTCACACACACGCGCGCATTTGCTTACACGGGGACACAAACTCCCCTCAACTTATCTCTCTTTCTCTTTATCAATCATTCTCTCTCCCTCCTCTCTTTCCTGACATCTCTGTGTATGTCTCTCTCTCTCTCTCTCTCTCTCTCTTTCACGTGCGCTCTTTTCCAAAACGCATTCATTATTTGATTCCCCCCCCCCCCCGCCGCCGCCACATGCCTCCTTCATCCATTCATAGTTTCCTTCTTTCCTCGTTCCTCTCCACCTCCGCCCCACCCGCCGGTCCCGTCTCTTCTCCTCATCCTCATCCATTCACAACTTTTTCGACTCATTCATTCCGCCTCCTCCTCCACCCCTTTCATGCCTAACTTTTTCGACAAACCCCTCCCTCACTCCGCCTCCCTTCATTCACAACCTTTTCCTCTCCTACCTTCATCCTCATCCACCTCCCCTTCCATCACCCCCCCTCCCTCATTCATTCATACGTTTTCATCTCCTCCTCCTCCTCTCCTTCTTCAATTCTTCACTCAACATTCATTCATGCTTTTCCTCTGAATGAAGCTTCCATCTAACGCGCACGCGCGCACATAAACACGCACATACACACGCACACACATTTAAACATATGTACACACACACACACACACACACACATATATATATACACATACGCACTAATTCACACGCAGAGACATATGTACACACTTACACACATGCCTACACGCACACACACATAAAACGTACACATACGCATACATACACATACACACGTACGCACTAATTCACATATACACGCACACACATGCACACGCATGAGTCTACCCGTGCACCCCACAGGTACCCGTTTGTATTACTATTGTTGAATACAATTCCATTCATTTCCCCCGCGTACATCGCCACCCCTTTCATAGCACCCCAACATCCCTCCACTATCACCATCAAACTGAACAGACCCTTTCTGCCACCTGCTGACCCCTGTCCCTACCGATGACCTCTCAATAAAACACCTCTACCCCCACCTCCACCCCTATTCTCTACTGCACCCGTGTCCCTTGAATCTGATGTAAAGGCTCTCGAACGCCTCTTGCTGGAATCGAACCCGGCTCAGCAGCTTCTACTCTTGTCACGTCTCCGCCTTAGCTGCTTACTACCACAGCGTTGCATTCATCTCTCGACAGCATACTACAACATTACTCACAACTACTACTCCGACACTGTCGCCAATACTAGAAAATGCCATCGTCAACATCATTCACACCACCACCACCACCACCCTCATCATCATCATCATCGTCGTCGTCGTCGCCACCGCCATCACCAGTGTCACAAGCACCATTCACAACATCATTCACGGCGACACCACCGTTGCCAGCAGCAGCATTCATAACACGCCGACACCACCACCACCACCACCACCACCACCACAACAACAACAACAACAGCATGCAGGAGCAACGGTCACACCTCCACCGCCACCTCTGCCATCATCACTATCACCACCACCACCAACATCATTCACAACATTACCTCCACCACCACCACCACCACCACCAACAACAACTTTACAAACAGCAACACCGCCGTCACCTGCAGCAACACCAGAGCCGAAACCTTTGCATTTTATTAATAAAGAAATTATCATCATTATTATTATTATTATTATTATTATTATTATTACTACTATTATTATTATTATTATTATTATTATTATTATTATTATTATTATCATCATCATCGTTGTTAGTATTATTGTTGTTGTGGTAGCGGTTGTGGTGGCGGTTGCAGCAATGGAAGGCTTAAAATATCAATGGTCAATAAGTGAGGTGGGTTAGTTGTAAATTTAGTGAATGGAAGCAGAGAGAGAGAGAGAGAGAGAGAGAGAGAGAGAGAGAGAGAGAGAGAGAGATGCTGGTTCTATGATGACGGGGATGGCGATGATTACGACGACGACGACGACGACGGCGATACTGATGAAGACAGTGGTGGTGGTGGCGGTGGTGGTGGCGGTGGTGGTGGCGGTATGAATAACAATAATAATACTATTGCAGCTAAATACGTTTGTTTGATGCGTACGACATTGCAGCTGTTTGTGTTACTGCTGTTGCTGCCGAAGATGATGATGGTGATGATGGTGATGACGATGATGATGATGATGGCAATAGTGGTTATAGTGGTGGTGGGGGAGGAAGGGGGGGGGGCTGAGGAAAGAAAAAAGAAAGAAAGAGAGAGAGAGAGAGCTCGGGCGACATCGCAGTTGTCGCTAGTGGAAAAAGCTAATGCGGCGGCGGCGGCGGCGGCGGCGGTGGTGGTGGTGGTGTTGGTGGCTGAGGGTTTTTCGCGTCTAGTGATAATAATGTTTATTGGAAATAATAGTGGAGCTGCTGCTGCTACTGCTACTACATCATGCTAGTACTGCTACTACTACTACTACTATTACTACTACTACAACTACTACTGTTACTATTACTACTATCACTACTACCACCACCGCCGCCGCCACTGCAAACGAGCTGTAGTAGTGTTGTTGCTGACAGTAACATTGGTTGTAAGCTATCATCTTGGGTCAGCACCTTTGATGGTGAATGGGATGCGTTTAAGCTCTGACGTCACAACTCGGCACACGGCTATGAATGAGCCAGCAATCCCAGAATGCAGCAGTCTTCGCTGGTACTTATTGATTGCCTGCCGTACAGCCTCTCATGCTTTACAACCGTTTCTAGCTGAAGTGGAGTCAGCCACGGAGAAATACGCAGATTCCGCTTGATGTCAAAAACACATTCATAA
>NC_142952.1:1412466-1444966 GCF_046866305.1 Octopus bimaculoides | reverse complement strand
TCCAGGAGGTTTTTGATCAAAGGCGTTCCAGATACACTCGTTTCATGCTTCTCCGACCGCATTCTCCAAAGGGGTGCAAGTTAAGTTCGATCCAGCAAACCTGTGATTCAAGGTGTTCCACTGGGGACTATTCTAGGTTTATACAGACACATAGAGAGGTTTTATAAAAAGAACGAGAGAGAAAGAGAGAGAGAGGGGGAGAGAGTGAGAGAAAGAGGTGTATAGAAGGAGAGGTGAGTGAGTGAGGTTAAAATGGGAAAACAAAAGAAAGGGCGAAGCAGATTGAAAGAGAGAGAGAGGGGGGAGAAGAGAGAGAGAGAGAAGAGAGAGAAGAGAGAGAGAGAGAGAAAAGAGAGGGTGGGCAAGGTGGAAAGAGCATGGAGGAAGAGAATTAATAAGAAATGAAGGGTCAGTTATATATGGGAAAAGGGTTGTGTGATGAAGTGGGGTGGGGTGGCAGTCGATAAGACAAGGTATGAATGGTGAAAGGGTGAGGAGGCTGGAGGGTTGGAGTGAGAGGATGTTCTTGGCAATAAGGGGCTGAGTAAGACTGACTGGTCTTTGGGAGGACTATGTTGACCGCTGAGTGATGAAAGGATAACCGGGTGGTTGTAATGATAGCTGGGAGTGTTGTAATGACAGCTAGGGTATTGTAATGATAACTGGGGCATTGTAATGATAACTGGGGTATTGTAATGATAGCTGGGGCGTTGTAATGATAGCTAAAGTGTTGTAATGATAACTGGGACATTGTATTGATAGTTGGAGTTTTGTAATGATAGCTGGAGTGACAACTGGGTAATTTATTTGCAGAGGTGTGATTTGAGGAGAAGATCTGATATAAGGACACTTGGTTGGGCAGCTTGATGATACAGGTACAGAGCAGGGTGTGGTGATAGCTGTTAACATTTAAGATAATGTAAATAAGATATATGAGGGCTGATAGCTGAGGTTGTGGGCTAGAAATGAAGTACGTTTGAATCGAAAGCTGTAATGATGTGTGATGTGAAGACCGAAATAGATGTGAAGGAATAACTGAGGTAATGTGTGGAGTGAAGGCCTAACTGAATATGGTGTACTAGTTTAGGCGCCAGAGGGGGCCGAGATAACTGCGGTAGATGGTTGAGTTGACCCACTGATTGTATTCAGATAGAATAGCCATGATTACATTAGCAAAAACATTTCCTTTCTTTTTGTATTACAGCAGGGTGCCATGTGAGAGAGGGATTTGGCTGCTATTTGGGGCATGTCGAACGTACATATAGCAGTATTCCTCTCCTTCTACTTTCTTCTCTTCTCCTTTTTCTGCTTCTTTCCTAAGCCGCACCACGAATCCCTTAAAAGCTTTGCTAGGTCCATAACTTTATGTGTCTTTCTGAGAAAAATACAATGTCGCTGAATGGTCTTCTTCTTCTTCCATTAGGGTACGGAAGTCACCAAAATATGTCCCCCGATATGACCTCATGTCCATCCCGATAGCAGTAACCAATAAAGCCCACCCTGCGTTGAGCAACAACAGAAACGATGGCCGGAACTTGTCCATTGTTTGCCTTTTAGGCCTTGTGCTCACGCCATGAGATATATTGAGCACTCATGAGAATCCTAGAATGCGTACCACCAAGGGGATCTTAGAGCCTCTTTCTCGTAGTCTGGGTTTCGGTTCCATAGAGAGCAATATTCTCTTCACATGCCCCACCACACCCCGCCAAGGTCATCATTCATTTAACGATTGTGGAAAAAGTGGAAGTGTTGTAAGTGTTATGAATTGAAACAAATGTTTCCGCTTCTTTTCCACCCCACCCCCAACTTCACTTGCTCACTTTTAACTTCACTACCTCCTTCCCCACTCTTTCTCTCGCTTCTTTCCCCGTTACTATTATTAATGAAGGTTGACTTTATCTTTCACAAATCCGGTGTTTGATAAAGTATAATACTAGTCAAGTACCAAGGTTTATTAAATTGAGTAAAACCCATTCCTTAAATTGGAGGTTTGATGCCTATCTTACAGATAGAAAACTGGCGGTGGGTCTCCTTGAAGAGAACCATTAAAATAGAATCAATTAGCAAAGAAGTAGCGACAGAATACAATTAATCAGAGAGCGAAATGGTCACCAGGTTAGAAGAGTCGATTTGGAAAGGCATCGCAACAGACATGCCGGAAGTTAAAATGGCGCTTGACTATTCTTCGGCGAAAAGCATGAAGGCTGCGTGGTCAGAAATCAGACACAAGGACACCAAAACCGATCGATGGCTTTGAGTGGCAAAATCGCAACGAGGTGAACAAAATTATAATTGGGTCTTTGAAGAAGCATGACTGGCGCATGCTTTTCGACAGATGTGTACGGTTTTCCAGTAACACTTTGCTGAACTGGGTGGACCCATGACAATCGACTTGATGGCCTACCTTGACGACTTGCTGAAGCGGTCAATATAAAAAAACGGAAGGTGGCAAAAAGTAACTGAGATACGGTGGACGGTGAGAAGCTATGCAATGGGCAGATCACTTGGTTCAGAAGGTCTACATCACGACATTTGTGGATCCACTCCAAACGTGTTGGCCTTTTTCTTGGTATAACATCTAAATTAGAGGTGGGGAAAACCCCCGCCCACGGGCGCAATTGTGCCTGTGAGTCCATTTTATTACGCCCACAGCCTGATATATTCGTATGTACAAAATATAGTAAACTTTTCAATTATGAAATTTATATAATATTCGTATGACTATTTGCGACATAAGTCGCGTTTCCACTACGACTTAAAAGGGTCAGACTCGAACAGAAAATCGTGCGGTAATTGCCATTTGAATGGAAATTTTGTTTACACTATAAAAAAAATATTGCTAGGTTTGTACTACCCCCTTGAGACCCAACTACCCTTTAGCTAAAAAATATAGAATATCTCATAAGTAATATAAACGTCTTAAATTCAGCGGCGGTGTTAACGAAGATGTTACGCATTAATTTAATGTGTTAAACTTATCTTTATTAATGTCTATCGAATTATACATAGATATAGACAAGATTAACACAAATATGAGTTAGATCTCGTGATCCACCCACGGACATTTTTCCTTGGAAATATTTGCCCACTGCACTAAACTCAATCGATAACTCAATGCAAACATTCCCAGCTATATTCACTGATGAATGGAGACACTACTGAGGAGATGCGCAAAGGGAGCATCATCGACAATTTCCAGTTCTTAGTTCTACTGAACGCAAACTAAGATAGAGAAATGTACTCGAGACGTCGGTGCTTGACGTTGTTACTATGGTCAGGAGTGCACAGACTTGAGCGATTCCCTATAAATCTATCCACGACTCCCCACACCTCATACGATACTTTGGAGGAAGAATGAACAAAAACCTGATCAATTGAGATAAATCTAAAGCCATCGATAAGGTGGACCGTCAGTACTTGACGGCGCTCCTCATTGCAGCTAATTTCAGTTCTGTTTTCAGATACTAGATCAATAATGTACAGCCGCATCTGCAATGTGAATTGACTGAATAGCTACCTATTTGAACTGTTTCGAATCAGAGAGGCTGGGTCTGTCGCGGATAGCCTTACTCTGTACGTTTTGGTTATTGTGACTCTTGCGAAAAACCAAAGAACATCTCGCTTGGACTGCGATATGGTAAGACCGAGCTGATATGGTCTTGGGAAACACCATATCTGTGTTGATAAGGTGTTTGAAAACAGGGGAATCGAGGTGGTTAACACTGAAGGAATACGAGGTAATAACAGAACAGAAGGTCGCATGAAACAGTAAATTCGGTCAGTCTGCAACTCAGCCTTTAGATACACAACTTTATACCGGCCAGCAACGTGGGTCGTTAAACCGAAGACGCTGTAAAGATAGATACCACCCGTATATATATATATATATATATATATATATATATATATTTGCATGTCTGTTCACCCATGCATGTGTTTGTGTGCGTCAGAACTGATTTCGTATATATATCCGTCTTTTTTAAAACACCTCGTCTACTTCACGACAGACGCTTTATAAGGTCGGGGGGAAAAATTATCATTTTTCTTTCTCTACTCTCGTCAGAATTACGACTACTATACACTCACGCAAACCCAAATCTATGTATGTAGAAAACACCACAGCAGGTCTGCCATTTCACACAGTTTCTTAGTCAATTAACACCCCGTCCCCTACCCTAAATTTCTATACACGTAGCAGAGAGGAATTAAAGTGGTTAAGATACTTGGAGTCTGGTTCGAACCAGACATCAGGTGGATAATGAGTGCAACGAGAATTATTAGCAAAGTTACTTATCTCATACCGAAATGGGAAAACTACATCTGAAAGGTCGTCGGGTCAGGTTGATAAACGCAGGCATCGCCTTCGTTATTTATTACACCCAGACTCTCGTGTCTTCGACCAGCTTTCATTTACTCAGGTTTCGGGGTGTTTGCGCTTCTTCGTTTTATTATTATTATTATTATTATTTTTTTTTTTTTGCTTCTTTCAAAAAGGGACACACGCGTTCCATTGATCCATCTTCTACCAACACATTCTGCACGAACGAGTCAGAATGAGGTTCACCGTTATTGTTTGTAGTAGTAGTAGTAGTAGTAGTAGTAGTAGTAGTAGACGTTGTTTAGTTCCAGGTAGCTTAGCCCTACGCCCCCCCCCCCCACCCCAGTAGCGTGACTTCTCTTATCTAAATTGTAGCCTGTCGTTCTCCGACTGACATGGAACGCTCTTATTCACGTTCGAACATGTAAGGAAAGTTTAAAGAACAGTGGTCGACATCGTTGTTGTTATTGTTGTTTAGAGTGAAGGCACGCAGCTTCGTGGTCAGGGTATTCGGCACACGATCGTAAGGTTGTGAGTTCGATTCCCGGCGGCGGCGCATTGCATCCTTGAGCAAGGCACTTTATTTCACGTTGCTCCAGCTGGCAAAAATGGGTCGTACCTGTAATTCAAAAGGACGGCCTTGTCACATTCTGTGTCACACTGAATCTCCCTGAGAACTACGTTAAGGGATCGTATGTCTGTGGAGTGCTCAACCACTTGCACGTTTATAACACGAGCAAGTTGTTCCGTTGATCGGATCAACTGGGACCTTCGTCGTCGCAACTGACGGAGTGCCAATTATTGTTGTTTAAATCTGAATTGAAGACAAGCTAACCTTCTCATCACAACACCCCTTAAGACAGCTCATGACGAGAGCAAGTTATCCGTTCCCTGTAACATTCCTCAAGACAATCTACAACAAAGACGAATTAACCTTACCATAACATCACTTAAAACAGCCAATAATGAAGGCAAGACAACCTTCCTGTTATAATCCTGCTTAAGGCATTTTATAGGAAAAGCAAGTTAACCTTCTCATTGTAACAGTTCTTGAAACAGTCTACAATGAAAATAGTTAACTTTACTTTCCTTGAAAAATCTTCTCCAGGAGAGTGTTAACTCGCCATAAAACAACCATCAACGAAAGCGTATTAGTCTATTCATTATAACACACTTCAAGGCAGTCGACATCAGAGGCAAATTTATTGCTATATATAAAAGTAATTTGTGTTTACTTACTACTTACACCCTTCGCTTCCTATAAAGCAAAGACCATTGACCACTTCTCTTCGCTGTTCTCGACTCTGGGCTGTCTTTTAAGGCCTTTCTCTCCCAGATTTTGTTGGGTTTGAATGGTTATCGATGTATCTTTACTATTTCTATAAAAGGGGTGTTGACCCCTATGTAAACCCATTTTTAGTTCTGAGAAGTAGTGATTTATATTTGTCTGGCCTCTATTCTCTGACCTGTCCTGCATGGGGAGGCCCCCAGCGGGAGCTTGCGTTCTGCTTACATAGCCCTCAAAGTCATTAAGGCCCATAAACCAGAATACACTAACAAGGGATGACCCTTGTTAATAACCAAATTCATGTTTAGTTATTAAGACAAAAATCAAATATAATTTGCAGTTTAGTTGACCGCTCCATATCGTTGTATTAAGTTCGCAAACAACGACGGAGCGTCTGTAAGGTCGAGTGCTCAATCTGCAAGAAATAGCAGCTAAATTCCGCTCAAATCACACGCTTCTGGCAGGGTCATTAGAGCGCTGGACAGAATACTTCACAGTATTTCTTCCAATCCTACGCACTGCCACAAAGATTAGCTTTGTTTTCATTCATTCGGGGCCGATGAAAAAAAAAAGGACCAATATGATGAATTGGTGTTACAGACTGAAGGCCTGGCACTATTCCTTCCGCCTCTTTGCATTCTGAGTTCAAAACCTACCATGGTCTACTTAGCTGATAGATTTAACACTCGCGACAAGCTTCAGGTTGAGGATGACTTCTATGTCCAACAAACACTTTAAATGTATTTGAAATGACAGAACGACAGAGAGTACCGGATTTAAAACCGAACATACAGTCTGTTCTGATTTCGAATCTATCTGAAGTCAACTCAACCCCTGGGGCCAATCAAATGAAGTGTCAACTTTCTCCTTCCCATTAGTTTCAGAGGTTTTATAAAGGATCGTGGGCGCTGCCTTCCTTCCTAACAAGAAGATAAAGATTAAAATAAAACGGCAAAGCATATTGGATAAAGCAGTCTAGAAAAGACAGAAAAAATGGGACGGTCACGGTTGGAACAGCTCGATTATGGCCGATCTGGGATACTCAAAAAGCAGCATCTGCTACGTGCTTGGAAATTCAGACGGGAAAGAAGGTGTTAATTGACTAAGAAACTGTGTGAAATGGCAGACCTGCTGTGGTGTTTTCTACATACATAGATTTGGGTTTGCGTGGGTGTATAGTAGTCGTAATTCTGACGAGAGTAGAGAAAGAAAAATGAAACTTTTTTTCCCCCGACCTCATACAGAGTCTCTCATGAACTGGAAACGTGACGAGGTGTTTTAAAAAGGACGGTTATATATTCGAGTTCAGGGTAGATACACACAGATAGACAATCACATTCATAGTTGCACAGACACAGAAATAAATACACAGAAAGATGCTTCAAATTAGGTTCAAACGATTATTCAGAAGTTAAAAGGAAAAAAAAAAAAGAGAGTGGAGGAGAGTAATAGGTATTCACTTAATCAATAAACTAAGCATGTTTTAAGCAATCTCAAGACCTTCAATGAAAGAAAAAAAAGAAACAAAAAAAGCCGACTCATTGCTCTGCGAAGCTACGAATGTTGGTTATATTTTCGGCTCGTGTCCAAGAGAATAACGAGTGTATGTGCGGTCCTCTGTTTATATGTGTATGCACATGAAGGGATGAATAGACATACATGCACACACATACACACACACACATATATATATATATATATATCTATATTGGTTTCAAATTTTTGTAAAAGGTCAAATATTTCGGGCAAGGGGTTAAAGTCGATTACATCGACCCTCAGTGCTCGACTGGTACGTGACTTTATCGGCTCAGAAAGCGAGAAAGGCGAAGCTGACCTCGGCGTTATTTGAACTCAGGGCGTGAAGAAGGGCGAAATGCCTCAAAGCAATTTGCCCGATAGAGCTAACGACTCTACCGTCGGCTCAACGCCCTATACCCGCCTCTATACTATTAACTGTGAATGTCCCTTGGACTTTTGCTGTTATTTTTTATTTCTATTTGCTTTGGTTTCTCTCTTTCTGTACACACACACACACACACACACACACACACATATATATATATATATATATATATATATATATATATATATATATATATATATATATATATATATATATATATATATATACAATATATACACACCAACATGTAGAAACAGATTGGTAGCTGTATATATATATATATATATATATATATATAATGTTCATAATGCAGGGGAGAGTGGAAAATTTTATTCAAATCCGAAAACTTCTTTATTCAAAAGTTTTCTACTTCATCTGGACCAGTTTGGGAGATAATTCGGTAACCGCCACGATAAAGTATCCCTTTTATATTCTATATATATATATATATATAAATGTTAAACATATATATATATATATATGTTAAATATATATTCTCTCTCTCTCTCTCTCTCTCTCTCTCTCTCTCTCTATATATATATATATATATATATATATATAGCTCGAAGCTGATTTTCTGCTCTGAGCTTATCGTAGTTTGTTTTGTTTGTTTGTTTATTCACGTGACTCCCTTTCTACACGCTGACCGTAGTCCACTATGTGCACCCGTCATTTTGTCCTTCTTTGGTTTGAATATATTCTTGCACGCTTCTCTAATCTGAAAATTCCGACATCCAATATGCACCAACATAACTCTAATCCTTATCACCTAGACTAGGACGAGTTAGCGAAGGAACCTGAGTGTAGTGGAGCGATTTTCTAAAAACAGAAGCTACATTAACCTCTGGCAAAAGCAGGCGCGGATAATGTGGTCCTGGAGACGTTGTTTTCAAATAAGATAGAGGTGTTAATTGGATGTCACACATTAATCCTAAGTCTATATGATCGGAGCTGACCTGGGGTTAAACAACAACAACAATAGCAGCAGCAGCTTAAGCAAGAGATCTTCTATGTGATCTCATGACCTGTTAGAAACAGCAGCCAAATTCTTATAAAGGAAAAGGAACGGCATACTAGGAAAGATTGTGTGAAATAAGTTATATCTAAAAGCAGGAAGGTTAAGACTACGGCGCTTTGTCCCTACCGTGTCATAAGGTCGTCTGCTCGGTAAGGATTTACTTAAACAACAGCAACAACAACAATTTTATATAGAACGACAGTGAGAGCATCTGTGTGGTCGCCTGGTCGCAAGAAATAGCAGTCAAATCTAAAATACTGTCCTTTACGTGAAAAATGACAAGCTACATGGGTTAATGTGATTCGACATATTAATAAAGAATGTGTTAGATCATGGGTCTGCTTTTTGATCAGGGCTTACTCTTTGTAAGCCTAGTACTTATTCTATCGGTCTCTTTTGCCGAACTGCTAAGTTACGGGGACGCAAACACACCAATATCGGTTGTCAAGCGATGGTGGGTGGTGGTGAGACACAGACACACACATACATAAGTATATATATATACGACGGGCTTCTTTCAGTTTCCGTCTATCAAATCCACTCACGAGGCTTTGGTCGGCCCGAGGTTATAGTAGAAGACGCTTGACCAAGGTGCCACGCAGTGGGACTGAACCCGGAACCATGTGGTTGGGAAGCGAGCTTCTTACCCCACAACCGCTCCTGTCTGTAGATGAACATTATTTTAATGTGCACACATGTATATCGTGTGTGGTGGATGTACACGTATGTTGTCTATAGTGTGTGTATATGTATGTTGTTGGCAGTGTGTGCACATTGATGTGTATAGTATGTATAGATATTTGTTGTCTGCAACATGTGTACATATATGTCTTCTGCAATGTGTGTACATGTATGTTGAAGTTTATGCTGATGCATACTATCTGTAGTATATACATATATATATATATATATATATATATATATATATATATATATATATATATATATATATATATATATATGTATATATATATATAGTCTACAGAATCTGTAAATTTTGCCTGTAGTGTGTGCACGATTTTTGTCCGTAGTGTATAGTCTTTGTAGTGTGTGTACATATATACCATATGTAAGCGTATGCTGTCTGAAATTGTATTTCTACCATTTTCTGTTTGCTTCCATTACTCCCAAAGGCTTCCAATTATAACAAGAGATACCATTTAACTTTAACTCTAATACTAACGGTTTCAAATTTTGGCATAAGGCCAGAAAATAAAAACACAAAATTTCTTGACCAGTATGGGGCACGAGCCTCCGACATTCGCGTTATTAGCACGACGCTCTAACCAACTGAGCCAACCGGCCAAAACCCTTATGCCACCACAAGCGATCTAATCATCCCCTTCTCCAATCTCCTTTCAAACAAAGGATAGGGGTTTCCGCTGTACTCAATTGATTCAGTTATTAGAGTTATAACAGCCTTTATTTATTAATACTTTACATTTTATTTATATCCTTTCTTATTTGTTAAGTTGCGTGGCCTACTGGTTAGTGATTTGGACTCATATGAAAATGTCGTGGGTTCGGTTCCTGGATCAGCTGGCGTGTTGTGTCTTTGATCAAGGCATGATACTCCAGTCAAACCAGTAGAAAATTTGTACCAGGGTTCGAACAGGCTCTCTTTCTCTTTTCATCCTCGATATTTTGCTGGGTTAAGGAATAAGAGGGACGAAAGAATGTCTATGTCTGCTCTCGGGTCATAAGTGCTTGCAAGTGACGGGGCCATCTTTCTATTTTGTTTAGTTTTGTTTTATTTTCTAAATCCTTATATTTCGATAAATCTTCAATTCTCTTCCATTCAATTTTCTACGCAGAAAGGATCTTTTTATCTTTTAAGAATTTTATTTTTCCGAGACCAATCTTTAATACCAAGTTACAAGTGCTTCAGTTTATTCACCAATCTATATACGCATGTGTATCTTACAGTTATATTAGGTCACTTAACCCTAGGTCAATAATAGGCGTGCAAATCTATGTGATTAGAATATCGCAGAAAAAAATCACAAAACGGATTCTTCTATCCGAACCAACCTGCAGGAGACTTGTGGGTAGACAAAGAACAGAATGGTTGGATAACATCCATAATCTCAGTTGGTCACCCCCGAGAAACCAGCCGGAAAGTCTAATGACAGTTGCTTCTCGTAGGACCCTATGGAGGAGGTACCTGCGAACTCGACGCCACAACCTTCCCAGGATGGATGGATGGATGGATGGATGGATGGATGGATGGATGGACATTCAAATTATAAGCATCCTGTCTTTTTTTCATAGTGTACATAAATACAATATGATTTCAGGGAAGACTTAGCTGTTGTTTCTTGAAAGTCGAAGTGTTGCTAAGTAAAGTATTCAAACCATTTGCTGTCCGTTCTGATTTATTCGCATCTCCATATTTTCCAATGACCATAACTACCCACCCAGCCATCTGTTCGTGTATCTTCTGATTTGGCCAAAACTGAACACCCCAAGACAATGTGATTAATAGTTTCTTGGTATTTACTGCAAATAATCTGTATTTACTGTCTCTCACTTGGTTGGTTTATATTTTGAAGATAATTCTTTATGGCTAAACTCTGTTCTTGTCTGGCAATTATACAGCTTCCTAACTCAGCTTTTAAACGACCATTGGTCTTTTGCATTTTACCTCACTCCTGTCCAGTCTTGATGCACACTGGACACTGCAGAGGTTTGTGTTAACACCTAATTTCTACTTTATCTTCGTATTTCAAGTTGCATTTCATTGATTATTTCTTTTGGGGTTCTTTTGTGTATGTGTCTGATTTTTCCTCACTTTTTCAATTGGTCAGCTGTCCTTACCCTCCGTCCTTACCCTCAATGCCTACCCGTACTTATATCGCTAACAACAAAGTACTTTCATTCTCCTCGATTATATCACTAATCTCCAAGCTGTCCTTACACCCAGCTAGCTCTCTCTCTCTCTCTCTATCTCTCTCACTCTCTCTCTCTCTCTCTCTCTCTTTCTCTCTCTCTCTCTCTCTTTCTCTCTCTCTCTCTCCCTCCCTCTTTACGTGACATCTAAAGATTTTTATGTATTTCGTGTACATCTCTCAATTGTACCTACCTTGTCAGCATCCACCAAATGTTTCTGTTTGGTCAGCATCAACACACAGTACATATATATACATATATATATACATATATATATATATATATATATATATATATATATATATATATATATATATATATATATATATATATATATATATATATATATATATATACAGTTAAGATTGCACGCTGTATCTACAAAGTTCACATCTTCACACTATGTGTACCTGTTCGCATCTATACAGTCTATCTAGTAAAGATTCCACACAATATAACTACCAGATTAGCATATACACACTGTCTATCTATTAAAATCTATATTCACAGCTATACTCAGGATATATCTAATTAAGATTATCCATACTGTATCTAACAGGGTACGATCTACACACTCCCCATCCGTTTACGTCTGTACACGGCACGTATCCGGTCAAAATTATACACTGCTTCTGCAAGGTTAACATGTATACACTGAATAAATCCAGTTATGGTTACACACTACCTACCTGTTAATATCTATTCACTATCTATTTATTAAAACCTATACATTGTATATATCTAGTTCAGATTACACGCTGTGTATATCAGGTCAGCATCTACACACAGGGTCAATTCGTGGACATCTGTGCACTGTTAAGATTACTCTGTCTACAAGGTTTCCATCGACACACTATTTGTCTGTTAAAAATCTATACACAGTGTGTATACAGTTAATATTTTATTCTGTGTCTACCAGGTCAGCATCCATACACTGCATCTATCCGTTAACATCTGTGCAGTGTATATATATAAATAGTCAATATATACCCAGTTAAGATTAAACATCGTTTGTACATATTGTCTACCAGGTCAGCATCTATACACTGTATCTACCCAGCGTTTCCTAGGCCAACCTCTACACAGTGACTGTTAACATTTAATACACTATGTCGATCCATTAACATCTAGACACTGCATCAGTCCAGTAAGTGCGTTAACACATGGCCACACGGAGCAATAACCCGATTCCCTGCGGATGTAGTGAGAGGGCAATGCTAATCCATTCTTGTTCTGGTTGTGTATGTAGGAGGCCCCAGAGTGTTATTCTTCCTGATGGGTGGTGGTGGTTCTATTGCTATTAAGACAGCTTTGTTTCTATACACTCAACATCTACACACCGGTTGATATGCCGAGTCTGCATACTCAATGTGTCTATCCATACAACCCGCATCAATCCAGTCCACAACACGGTATGTTTATTCAGTCAACATTTACACACACTGAATGTATTCACATAGCATGTATACACTGTGTCTCCATATTCAACATCCCCTTATATCTGTCCAGTTAACAGCCACACATTGTATGCTTCTCCAGTCCACATCGACACAATATGTCTGCCCAGTTACCGTGTACGCACTAAAAATTATTTCTCCACTCAACACATTCACATGACCTAGTTAATATATACACACACTCTCTCTGTCTCTCCAGTTAACACCTACGCAATGTATCTACCCAGCTACTATATATACTTTATTTCTCCGATCAACATCTACACACTGCGTTTATCCAGTTAACCACACACACACACACACACACACACACACACACACACACACACACACACACACATATATATATATATATATATATATATATATATATATATATATATATATATATATATATATATACTGTGCCTATCCAGTTGGCTTCAGCATACTGTATTTATTCAGCCAATGTATCTACCCAGCTAGTATGTATACACTATTTCTCCCGTCAATAACAACACCCTGTGTCCATCCAGTAAGCATATACACTCTTTGTCCACCCAGGAACCTTATACAAACTGCGCTTAGTCTATTCACCATCAACGACATATGTTTGTTGTGTCAACATCTGAAGACGGATTAACTAATCCGCGTCTACAGACAATGACTGTGTCGGTCGATTCGTGATACATACCAGTCGGACATTTTAAATACAATTAGTAATATTTTCTCAGAGCAATTAATGTATTTATAATGATTGTTCAACTTCCCAATCCTTGTGTGGAAGGGTCAGTATCTTTGAGTTTACCATTATTAATTCCGAATTAGTCACTCTTGCTGAAGTTACAGAAATATGAGAACTTTTGACTCAAAAACCTGACTCTTGCGATTTGGTCATTTCCAATCCTCCGCCGTTCGTAAAACCCAATAAATCAAAATCCTCAGTCTGATGAGTAAACGTTTGTTCCATTCTTGAAGTGGTTTCATCTCAGACCAACTTCATACTTGACTAACCTTGATTAAAGTCTTTTTAGCCTTTGGACACGCATTATTGAACTTACACACACACACACACACACACACACACACACACACACACATATATACTTATGCATATATATATATATGTATATATAATATAATATATACATATATGTATATACGTAACTTCTTTTAGTCATTGAACTGCGGCCATGCTTGGGCACCGCCTTCAGGAAATTGGCCGAAGAAATTAACCCTGTACTTTATTTTTTTTTTTAAAGTCTGGTTTATATTCTAGCGATCTCTTTCGCCGTACCGCTACGTTAAAGGAACGTAAACGAATTAACATCGATCGTCAAACAGTGGAAGGGTGACAGACACAGACATAAAGGCACATACACATATATGTGTGTATATATGTATATATATATATATATATATATATATATATATACGTATGTATGTATATGTATATATATATGTGTGTGCGTGTGCGTGTGTATGTATTATGTATGTATATATCTATATATATATATATATATATATATATATATATATATATATATATATATATATATATATATATATATATATATATATATATGCTCGAAACCTTAAGCTCTCTCCTTTTGCCGAGTGTCAAGCTAATACACTTTTTGTGCACGTCCTCACGTTCGTTTTCGTCTTTTATTTGAATTGGTTGTATTTGAATTGACTATATATATATATATATATATATATATATATATATATATATATATATATATATATATATATATATATATATATGCGATTTCAGCATATTTTAACTCGTATCTTAACTCTACGTATATCAAAGAAAAAGCTACAAGCAAAACACAACACACAATAAAACACATGAACATATCGAAAAAACTAGAGAATTCCGACGGATATCGATTCTATTCATAGGAACAAAGCTTCATTGGAGGATAGAATAAGATGTACTGCGTAACGTCCTTGTTTACTGAAGATAATTAATAATGTAAAAAGAGAATGAAATGGCTACAGCTTGTAATTGAAACCGTTTCTGTTGGGTTTCTCTCTCTCTCTCTCTTAACGTGAACTTGGTCTCTTACCGTTCGGAGCTAACGCAAACACGCAGACGACGTCAAAGCTCTAAGTCATATTACCTCAAATTGTAGGAGGTTTGGCGTGTTTATGAAAAACATATTTACATAGTTGGGTAATATTAAATAACAAAGCGTAATAGAATTTAATTCATTTATTCGTTTGCAATGTGTTGGATTTAAGTATGAATTTGCTAAAAATATATCCATTCAGCTTCAATAGCAAATGTTTGTCCAGCCGCCACGCCAACTCATTCATTCTCCTACATATATAAACGTAGCTGATTTTCTCTATAAATACGTATGAATGTATGTATTTATGTATGTATGCATGGATTAATGACAGATAGATGGATTTATATATGTATATATGTATCAGTACATAGGTACGTATGTATGTATATATGCATATGTGTCTGTGTGTATGTATGTGTGTATATATATATATATAAATATATATATATATATATATATATATATATATATATATATATATATATATATATATATATATGTGTGTGTGTGTGTGTGTGTGTGTGTGTGTGTGTGTGTGTGTGTGTGTGTGTGTGTGTGTGTGTGTGTGTGAATGGTATCTTTGTAAGAAAACATAAACGGGACAGTCACGACTGGAAAGCTTTTGACAATAGATCTTACCGAACGTGGTTGACCTAGAATTGTTCAACAACAAAACATCAAGGACAATCAAGACAAGTAGTATTTGGGCTCTCGCGACACAGACAATCTCACTCCATTGAGACGGGATGGTCACGGCTAGAGTAACTAGACAGTGCACATGCAGAAGAATAGCCAACACAAGCTGCAACTTATAGTTAACTGGCCTTTCTCTTAATGGACTGACTCAACTGAGACGGGATGGTTACTATTGGACCAACAAGGGTAGTGTGCATACATAGAAATAGCCAACACAAACAGTAATTTATAGTTAGACTGATTCACTCAACTAAGACAGGGTGGTCACGAATGGCACGCTTGCGCAGTGTGTGTACGTAAAAATCATCAACATAGGCTAGCTCAGTCGGTAGGGCATCAGACTTTTATGGCTACTCTAATAAGTAATTTGAGGGTCGGGGGTTCAAGTCCTTCCGCGGGCGTACGTCCAGTAATTTACAGTTAATTAACCTCTCTCGACATTGGTTCACCCAGTTAAGACGAGATGGTCACAGATGGAGCCTCAACAACAGTGCGCATACATAAAGATGGCCAACGCATTTAGTTAACTAACCTTTCTCTCCACGGACTGACTCACTCAATTAAGACGGGATAGTCACGACTGGAGCAACAAGGCCGGATGTGAGCATACATAAAGATGGCCAATGCATGCAGTAATTTGTAGTTAACTAACCTTTCTCTCCACGGACTGACTCACTCAATTAAATAATAAACCACAACAATTGACTGTGATGCTTTTGTTTATTATTTGTTTTTAATGCAGTTGTCTTTCCCTTTTCTGGCTTATTTTTTGTTTGTTTGTTTTACAAGTATTTATTATTAGGTGGGAGTCTCTTTTTATGTTGTCATTAGAAGTTCTCATTAAAAACTCTATGACGTAAGAGAGAGATGGGAAAGACGGCCTCTGTTATATAATCATGTTGTACCATCGATTGTGTCTTTGGCCATAGCATCATTGATTTAACATTTGAAGCGCTAAATTCACCCACACAAACATACACACGCTCTCACTTACACGCATACACACAGAAATACATACTCAGCACACACATAAATCTCCGTTGCTCTTTCCTGCCTCTTTCTCTCTATCCCGAGCAAAATATGTGATCTGGCGCCAGGCAGTAGGATACAAAGTTAAACCCAGATACAGTATGATACAAAGCACAACGCACCACCTGCTCTAGGAATTGAAACCACGATCTCGCGAGTGTGAGCACAACACCCAAACCACTAGGTTAAATGTGTGTGTGTGTGTGTATTGTTTTTAGCTATGGTTGCATTTATGTAGCGAAGGCATATAAACTCTTATGGTTGACTGTGGTTTGTAAGTGAAACACGGAAGTGGATTTAGATAAGCCAAATGTAGCTTGCTGTTGTTGTTGCTGTTGTTGTTGTTGTTGTTGTTTTTGTTTACTACAAGAAATGATGCTATCAACTTCGGTGACCCACACCATCTCAACTCCTTTTGCACGACGTGATTTCCAACCCCTATAATCCCACGTTTCTTCCCTTTGTCTTAGACTGTCAATCACATTTATTCACGCGGTTTGCCCCGTTTTTAAATTATAGACTCGCCTGGTATCAGAATAACTTGAGAGAAGGACGATTTCTGGTGTAAGTTTTTATCCCATTCTTCACTGTTGTGATTTATTGTCAAAAGCACAGAGGTTACGAACTTTTTTTGTCCTTTATTCCACTAACCCATCAAATTTCTTACCACTCTATACATTTCATTTTTTTTTCTTTAAATGTTCAACTGGTCTTTTCTATTTTTCATCCTTTCAGTTTAAATCTTTTATATCAACCTATTTTTGACTAGCACACACACACACACACACACGAACATACGTACATACATATATATATATATATATATATATATATATATATATATATAAATGTATGTCTATATATATATATATAAATGTATGTCTATATATATATATATATGATTAAAACGTTTGGTAGTATACAAATTATATTGGTAATAATAATATTAGTAAAAATAGATGAAGGAATTGTTCCTACATGAGTAGAGAGTACATCTTTAAATATACCATGGAAATGAAATTAAATGGCATGAAATAAAACAAAATAAAATAAAGTAGAATATTAACATTATCAAATTTAAAAATTGTAAATATCTTACTGAATTTTACTTTGATTAATTACCAATGTACATACAATATATACATACAATATATATATATATTCTTTCGTTGCATTGCCACATGGATTCTCATATTATATTTTCATATGTGTGTAGTTCTCTGGACGGTTGCGTAGTTTTTCCTGCACAAGATGTACACTGTTAGGTGCACTTAACTGTCTGTGTAGTTGTTACTCTTGATCAACGTGTCTGTTCTGTCTTTCTTTACGATTTCGTTGTCCGTCGGTAATGTTTTAAATGATTACATTAACGTGAATAACCGAAACAGTTTTGTCTAGTTAATATTATCATAAAAAATAATCAAGCCATAAGATCTTTTCGGACAATAACTTAATCCCCCATTTCAAAATAAAAATCTTCGAAATAAAAAAAAAAAGGAATTATTCTTAAAACTAAAAGCTGAATTTTTTTTATTAGACTCTTGCGATCTTTGATGAGAATTTAAATGTTGTTATGATAGCTACTAACACCTTGATGAAATACTTACTTAAAAGCTCAGTGTCTAACCTATACATGCTTTGCTGTGTTGAAGAAAGTCGATGTACGATCGCTTCTCTTGTTTTGCTATCCGGTATCTTCTTTCGATTCGGCCGTTCGTGGCTGAAAAAAGATAATATATAAATTTAGAATTTACAAGGTAAATACATTCTCATGAAATCCTGCTCACAAAATCGCTTCTCTCTTTCTTTCTTTCTCTTTCTCTCCCTCTCTCTCTCTCTCTCTCTCTCTCACACACACACACACACACACACACACACACACACACACACACACACACACACACACACACACACACACACCTTAATGATACGGCAACAGCAACACGCTGCCGCGCTGCGTTGTAAAAGTTTTAATTCAATCAAATATGGTAGGAATCCGGTAAAATAGTTGTGGGTCTTTCGAAAGAGCGAAACATTGGAAAATATAAGAAGAACACAAATTAGAAAAATCAAACGAAAATTTAGTAAAATGTCGAAAAAATTCAATGACCTTAAGACGTACAACAAAGTCGGACGTTTCTGGCTTTTGCTGGTCAGTAAAGAATCGAAACATACCTAAATATATTACAATAGTTATGAAAACCAAATCTGATATAATTTATCAATTAGCACTTTACTCATTTACTGTTAACTAACTGCAAATTCTTTTCGCGGTCTACTATTTTTTTATGTGTTGTTGTTGTTGTTGTTGTTGTTGTTGTTGTTGTTGTTGTTAGTAATTACTTTGGCTCAGCATTAAAATGAGTTTATCATTTTAATGAGTTTATCATTGAAGTTTTACTGCAAACGGTTAAATAGCATCCCTTATGTTTCATAACATTTGGACAGGCCTCCCCCCCTCTCTCTCTCTCTCTCTCTCTCTCTCTCTCTCTCTCTCTCTCTCTATCTATCTATCTATCTCACACACACACATACACACATTCTTTCTCACTCAATCTTTCTGCATCTATCTTTCTATTTCTCTAGCTTGCTATCCATCTATATATATCTATCTGTCTGTTTTATTTATCGAACTATACTCTTTCTAATGAAGAGTGACTGAAAGCATGCAGTTAACAAATCATTTTTCACTTTATAATGTATGCCCTTCTCTATTTCTGTCATTCATTCTACTTGTATGCCTGGATCACTTTCTCGTTATACACTGCCCACGCATAAGCTCATACACACTATACACACTATACACAACTGTGTTTCTGTGTGTGTGTGTGTGTGTGTGTGTGTGTGTGTGTGTGTGTGTGTGTGTGTGTGTGTGTGTGTGTGTGTGTGTGTGTGTTGGTTAGCAACTGTGTAAATACTGATAGCATAAGATTGATGAAAGCATATACACACACAATGACACACACATACATGAGCACACACATGCACGCACGCACACATAAACGCCTGCACGCACACAGACACTATCACATATGTACAATCATACACACACGACAAACACGATCCCTCACACGCAGATATACAGACACACATATTTACTCTGACGAAGCCATACGCACACAAGCAAAAACAAGGACGCCCAGTATACTGTATGCATGTTTACATGTGCATGTGAATATTGTGCAAAGATGGTCGGATGTGTTGGGGTTTAAAAGAACACATCTTCAGCATGTTGGTGTAGATTGGTAAAGGAATACTCCAGGTATGAGTTAGAGGAGTATTCCTGTCGATATGAGAAACCAAAGAGATAAATGTGTCGTTGCTATTATGCAAAAGTGTCGTAAGTCCAAAACGTTGCTTTTTCAGAAAACGAAAAAATAGTTTCACCATTCCATAGCAAAAACAGTTCTATTACACTTTGACAGTTTCTGATATCTTGGCATCTGAAGCAGCTGGAGATACGATAGTTTGACCAAAAGAACTGGCTATTGCAAGCAAAAATGAATATTGGAGAAAAGAAAACACATTTGGTCAAATTTGGACATACGACAATTAAACATAATAGTAACGATATGTTGTCTTTATTCTTTACAATATCTTCTCTTTCTGAATTCCGTTTCTCTTTTTATTCTTTTAGTGATAACATTGTTTTGTTTTTTCTATATTTATAATGTTTTACTTTTTATAGATATTTAATTTAATTAAACGTTATGTAGTTATGTTAATGACTTCATGGGGGGTAGATTAATTATTAGGTGGTAGACTTGATTATTGAATGGTAAAGTTAATTACTGAGTGGTAAACTTAATTAACGAGCGGTAAATTTAATTATTGGGATTAGATTTAAGTGTTAACCGGTAGATTTAAATTATTCGCTTGCTTATATGTACAATTATTGATATTATGATGAGTTTAGTTTATATATAGATAAGTGAGCGTGTGTGTGCGCGCGCGCGTGTGTGTGTGTGTGTGTGCGTGCGTGCGTGCGTGCGTGTATATATGTATACTTGCATGTATGTGGTTCCAGGGTAAATCTCAGGTGTTTGTAATTCCTATTAGCAAATGAAACACGTGTAATGGAGAATAAATATTTATATATATATATATATATATATATATATATATATATATATATATATATATTAATGTATGCGTTTCACTCCACATGTATTACACGCACTACTAATAGCCCCACGTATATGACAAGTACGTTGATCGGGAGGTCATTATTTTATGAAACCCAGAAGTATAAAATAACCAGCGCCTGATGAAGGTATTTGCCATGTACTTGAAACTGTTGGTAGCGCGTGTAATACATGTGGAGTGAAACGCATACATTGATATTGGACTCCCATTAATATTGGACTCCCATTAATATTGGACTCCCATTAGATGGAATACTCTTCTTACTGACATTTTTACGCGTTATGCCAGATATTACTTAATTATATACATTTATATGCATACATGCATAAATAAGTTTATACATATACCTGCATACAGGCACAAACACATACACACATACACATGCATACAAACATACATACATATTTCGTACCTTTACTGTCTCTTAATCATAACAGTGTTTACATTTTTAGAAAAACAGTATTTTGAAAATCTAAACGATTTGGTTCCGCAGTCGGTATATATATGTATGTATATATATGCATATATATATATATATATATATATATATATATATACATGTACACGTATGTATAAATATATGTACTGGTATATCTACATATATACATAGATACACATGCACGCGCACACACCCATGCACTCACACACACACACACACTCTACATGCATATGTAGACATGTATATTTGTACACGAGTAATGACGAATCTTTTTTCTGTTTCCATTTGTTTGTAACATATTTTTAACGGATAAAAAGGAAAGATATCAGGGAATCGCTCCAGCCTTGAGACTGCATCGAGAGCTCAATTTGCAGGAAGTTTACTTGACCACCTTTTGCGTCAACGATCTATAAAAGAACGATCCTCGCCAAAAATACCGCTGATTGATTGTTCTAAGATATTTCGAATTTGCTTCCGGAACCATAAATATGTATTGTAATAAAGGGTCAAGAACCAGTCATTGCATTAATCACTATAGTTTGTTACTCATATCTGCATGATTTTCATCATTCTTTTATGAACGGATTCTAGATCTATAATCGATAATAAAATATACACAAAAAATCTATGTGGAAAAGCAATATTAAGTAATCGAATCTGCCATAAAATGCCAGTACAATTCTTTGTGGATTATCATGGATTAACTTTTATCTCAGTAAATAACAAAAAAAAAAAAGACTCTTTCGCTATAGTTTGTGTGACGTTAAAATCTTTTTCGTTTCTTCTCTATTTCGAATGCATAAGTTTTAGAAATTCCAATATCTTCCAAAAGTATGAACGCAGTTTTCTTAAATTTCTTTTGGCTTTTCATCCTTTGCCCGGAACATAACAGGTTATTAAAAGTTCTGTAAAGGTGGGATTCGGGTTTTAATTAAGATGTGTTATTAAATATGGCGTTAGTTATTAAGTTATAATAGTTCGCCCATCTATAACATCTTGTTGAATTAGTTTCCAGAAAATTCTCTGTTGCCAAATGTAAAATCAAGAAGTATTTCGTTTAACGCTAATACTTGGTCCACCATGTTTATTGAGCGCACTCTTCTCTCTTACAAAACTTCCAGTCAGGATTTCTGTTTGATCTTGAGCTGTAGATACCAGTTACAAGGATTTTGGTACAACCTACTTTTCCATAGAGGCCTTGCAAGTAAGGATGCTGTCTTCGTTCGGGACCCAATCATAAAAACGTTTAAGTCACGCATATACTGGCAAGTTTTCTTTATCTCTTTCTCACAGATTAGGAAAAAATATGTTTTGAATTTTACTTCTGTTCTAGATTCTTGGATCCAGCCGCGAGAGGTCTGTCATACCGTATTTATTTCAAATACTAGCAGAAAACCACCTGGGAAGCGTGTTTCTACTAGCATTTTTAATGAAAACAACTGAATAGAGGCAGTAGAGAGAGACAGGTGATAGAGAGAAAGAAGCGGCTGAGATAGAGAGATAGAGAGAGCTTTGCAAAGAAAGTGAATGTAACGGAGAAAGACGAGAAATATTAAATGGAAGAAATACAAATGACGTTTGTGCGAGAGAAAAGAGATAAGAAGAGAAGGGTGTAAGGTGTTAAAAAACGCTGACTATCTTGCAGTGAATAAACTTAGTTGTCTGCTTGAAACATGTAACTGAAATCTACAAAAGAAAATTTCAAAATCACATTTCGATAAAAATATATTAAAATTACAATTAAACCTTGGGAGAGGCATTATACCGGTAATAAACACACGCACTGGTTCAGTCCTTTATTAATTTATATAGTTTTTTGTTAAATTATTTCATTGCACTCTTGCAATCTCTTCAGTAACTTGTCTCTCCACTTAAATTGAAACTTTAAGAATTTTCTATTATGTAGTTACGTTAATGAATTCATGGGTGGTAGATTAATTTTTGGGTGGTAGACTTGATTATTGAATGGTAAATAAAAAACGTGGAAATCAGATCATGTTTTAACATTATTCAACTAATATATTATTCTATACACATTCACACAAATTCGAAACAATATATATATATATATATATATGCACCCACACATTCCTACGTGCATACATATATATGCGCGCGCGCGCGCGTGTGATTCATTGAATGTCGAATGAATCAGTGATAAACGAGGATAGATGTAGTTCAGAAAATTATAACTTAATGAAAATTCATACAGTTGACTGTTGGATGCGTTATTCATAGCCTTAGTTTCGATTCGTATCAATTGAGTTAGGAGTGTCATAAAAAAAATGATATCTCTAAGGAAAGTGCGTAATGCATAACTTTGGCCACCAATCCCATCATTATGAGACACCCGCTAATTCGATAATTCATTAGTAAAATTATGAACAGTCATTGTGCTATCAGTATGGTATAAATGCTATTTGGGGGAAATGGCGATTATATTAAAAAAAAAAATTTGTAAATTGTAGTTGCAAAAATATTTGAAAATTTTTTCAGAGGGAGAGATGAAATTTACTTTTATTTTTATTTGCATGTTACTGATTTTTGTTCGAATAATTTCATATTCATATTTCCCACAATTCTTGTGGAAATCTACGTTTATATATTTATATTTTATATTTTGTGGTGGCAATCTTGAGCAAAATGTACTTCAGGTCATTGAACTTGTTAGATAAATGAATTTCTTTTCTTTTTTATTTTTGTCTGATGAGATGAACATGGATCACATGTAATATATTGTAATGTTACACGTTCATTTATATTTATGTTCATGGTGGATCTCACCCATGTATTGTTGAAACAACCGTAACGAAGGAATATATGCAGTACCTTAACTTCCATTCTTAGACTAACCATATATATTTGTCTTGGTTTTTCATTACGATGTTAAATGCCACTTTATCCCTCAAAATCAGAATTTTTACAGCTTCCAGAATACTTCTCTATCGACATTAATTTTACACCCAAATCAGAACATAACACATTTTATAAGATCATAAATTTGAGACTAATTTTAAGCTATATAATAGCTTTTTGAAGAAATTTTGCTCTACATATTTCATCACCGCCATCTATTTCTAATATAAACCAATTGTAGAATAACTTAATTCTCATAAAGATAACATACTAAAGCCATATTTATATACACCAATATATTCACTTTCATAACTATATCTATATACATCTGCCAATCTGAATGTCATCATCAAACTATTATTTCCCTCATCGTCTGCTATATTTTCATTTACAGGATTCATTTCATTTGAAGTAGATTTGAAACTGGAGAATTTTGACATTGCAGCGCAATAATATATGCTAAAACAAAAATCAAGGTTTTTGCTTTCAATGAATCAATAAGGTCAACTAGATCACATGACGTATTCAGGGAGAATAACTGTGTTGGCCGCAAGCGATTGTTGACCCCGGAAGTGTCTGAGAATAATGTCTTGTCTTCGAGAAATGAATGCGTCTGATTTATTTTCATTTAATTTCATTTTTTTTTTGTCGTATATATGTCGTTGTTGTTGTTGTTGTGTGTGCTTTGTTTTTTTTTTTTTTCACTATTTTTTAATAGTTAAAAACCTTGAATTCACCATCACAAAAAATATAAGGACATCGCTCTAATTGTAAAATGAGTAAGTAACGAGTATAGCCATACATAAATACATATTAGTGGCATGCGTAATATTGGTTTCAAATTTTGGTACAAGGCCAGCAATTTCGGGGTGGGGGAGATAAGTCGACTACAACGATTCCCAGTGTATAACTGGTACTTATTTTATAGACCTCGAAAGGATGAACGGCAAAATCCACCCCGAAGGACTACGTGAACTCAGAACGTAAAGACGGACCAAATACCGCTATTTCTCTAATTTGTGTTTATATAGATCTTCCGTTGTGCCCTTTGCTGTTGTAGGGTCTCCCTTTATTCCATGTAAACCCCTTCTGTTTTGTGTGTTGTATCCCGTCCTTTGATCTTGTCTTCCATGTGTTGGGCCCTTGTAACCAATAAAAATAATCGTTATTGTTGTTGTTGTCGTCGTCGTCGTTGTTGTTGTTGTTGTTGTTGTTGTTGTTGTTGTTGTTGTTGTTGTTGTTGTAAATGCGGTGAGTTGACAGAATTCTTGTAACGCCGTGCAAAATGCTTAGCGGCGTTTAATCCGTCTTACCGCTCTAAACTCAAATTCCGCCGAGACTAACTTTGCCTTTCGTTCTTTCGGAATCGATAAAATAAATACCAGTTGAATACTGTGGTCCATGTAATCGATTCGCCCCCTCCTCCAAAATTTCAGGCCTTGTACCTACAGTAGAAAACGATTATTATTTTTTTTTCTTTTACTTGATTCATTCTTGTGACTGCGGCCATGCCGGAGCACCGCCTTTAGTCGAGCAAATCGACCCCGGGACCTATTCTTTGTAAGCCTAGTACTTATTCTATCGGTCTCCTTTGCTGAACCGCTAAGTCACGTGGACGTAATCACACCAACCTCGGTTGTCAAGCGATGGTGGTGGGGGACAAACACAGACACACAAACATATACGCACACATGCCTACATACATCTATACGACGAGCTTCTTTCAGTTTCCGTCTACCAAATCCACTCACAAGGCTTTGGTCGCCCCGAGGCTATAGTAGAAGACACTTGCCCAAGGTGCCACGCAGTGGGACTGAATCCGGAACCATGTGATTGGTAAGCAAGCTTCTTACCACACAGCCACTCCTGCGCCTATTATTATTATTATCATTATCATTATTATTATTATTATTATTATTATTATTATTATTATTATTATTATTATTATTATTATTATTATTATTATTATTATTCAAGTAGGTTGATAGAAGTGGCCATACGCTTCACTGGGATGCTCTCCAGTCTTTAGTTCTGTCTCTACAATGTGAGATCAATTGGCCCTTCATATCCCTGCACAATGTCCAGTTGTGTGGACATCCTCATCATCCTCGGCCACCACCACCACCACCATCGCCAACATCATCATTATCATCTTTATCGTCATCATCATCATCATCATCATCATCATCCTCTGCCACCACCACCACCATCATCATCAACCTCATCATCATATCATCATCATCATCATCATCATCATCATCATCACTAACATCATCATCATCATCGTCGTCGCCTTCATCGCCGACATCACCATCCTAACCCTAACCCTAACCCTCATACTAAATAAATAAAAAAAAAAAGAAACAAACTGGTGTTCATGTTTTTTTTTCTTTTCTTTTGCTTTGTTTTTTGTTGTTCATGTTTCGTTCCAGGTGTATAATTGAAGTGTATGAAACATTCTACTGAAAGGAAATAAAATGGCAATTTATATCGAATGAGCAACAAGAGAGAATTGGGTGCAGGGCATAACTGCTGTTAGAAAGTACGATCCACTACCTCGTGGTTCAGGGTTCGATCCTACAGCGTAACACCATGAGTATATCTTCTAGAATAAATTAAATTACCAATCAAGTACTGGGGTGGATGTAACCGATTATCCCCTTCCCTTCAAAATTTATGACTTTGTACCAAATATTTGGGGCACCATTATATTTCATTGGCGGCAGTATTGGCATTTCGAGGCCTAGATTTGAATATTTTGGGATTCAAATTTCGCCGAGGTGAAATTTGCCTTTTATCTTTCCGGGAATCGACAAAATAGAATTCAAGCTAAATAATGAAATCAATTTAATTGACAGTATATTTCTCTGGAAATTTAAGGCTTTGTGTTTAATAGAAGAAATCAATACTGTATTTTCTGCCATACAAGTCGACGAACTATATAGTATTAAAATATAGTTCAACTATTCAAACATCGTCACTAACTTTCTAAATCTTGTTGCATTTTACCTGAACTATTTCATCCAGCAAAGTTGTCGTGATGTATAAGTCGATTTACCTTTTATTGGCTGTAAATTTTGGTCTGAAAACTTCGACTTGTATGCCGGAAAATAAGGCATTTTATAGCTTTATTCATGAGAGACGAACGAATCTAATATTTTTCTTGTTTCTTTTATTTATTATTTTATTATCGTTTCACCTGAACTTGTAATCATTGACTTTCATCACTTCTACAAGTCTCATTTACCTGTATTTGATTTGAAGCTCTCGTTGAACTACCTGCTTTAAATTTACAATTACAAAGCTCCACCGATCTATAATTTTATTCCGATTTCATTAATAATGGCGGTTTATCAGGGCATCACATTTAGAATTTATTGTCAGTTTCATTTAATGATTTTTTTTTAACATTAACTCCACTTTTTGTTTGTTTGAAATATCCGCTCGTATCGCATTTGTAGCTCTTATTAAAGGTGAGTACAACATAGATTTCATATTCATTGCTTTATTTACAACAAAGATTTCACAGCCTTTATATTTAATTTCCTACAACACAATAAACAAATAAATTATTCGCTTATTTAGTATATCTTTGCATCTTTTGAAACCTTATCGTTAGATATATTTGCCATATTACATAACTATTATATGATAACCAAACATTTTTTTTTTCAGAATAATAGAAATAATAAAAATAAATTTAACCAATATTTTCTTTGTTTTCAATTTTTATTAGTTTATCTACAACAACAAAAATATTTTAATTTTATACATACACACATATACATCCATGCATATATATATATATATATATATATATATATATATATATATATATATATATATATATATATATATATATATATATATATATATATATATATATATATATATATATATATATATATATATATATATATATATATATATATATATATATATATATATATATATATATATATATATATATATATATATATATATATATATATATATATATATATATATATATATATATATATATATATATATATATATATATATATATATATATATATATATATATATATATCTCGAATTCACACAGATAAAACAAGAAATACAGAATGTTGTCGATATTTACTTTATGTTACGTTCCGAGTTCAAATTCTGCCGTAGTCGATTTGCTTTTTATTCTTTTGGGGTAGATAAAATAAGAACCAGTCATGTACTGGGTCGATGTAATCACTTACTCTTCCCCCGAAAGTGCTGGTCTTGTGTCAAAATTTCAAACCAATATTTGCTTAAAGTTCTGTATTACGTGAAAATGGGGTTAAGTCTGTGCGAACGTTTTATTTGGTCTTTGTTTCAATTTAGCGGACCTCTAAAGTATACTAAAGACAACAACAGATAACTGGTCATTGATATATTTCCTATGATTGTGGTTCTTTGGAGATTTACATATTTGATTAGTGACATTACTTGGTGGGGTTGGGGGCGGGTATTTACTGAAAATCTCAGATATATAATATGTTGAAGCTGATAACTCTTATCAGCTTAGTTCTACGAACTGACGAAAGTTCCTCCATTTCAGGAATAGGGGAACTCCTCGCCCACAAGTAAGATTCTACCAAAATTCAGATCTGAAATTACGCAGTTGTTGCGCACATACTCCTTCTATGGCCCCGACCCGACGAAGGCCTTGTGTGTGAATTTGTTGACAGAGACTGTATAACTGTATAAACTATATAAAAGCGAACCGCATAGGCATGGCTGTTTTTTCCCCAACCACGAGGTTCCTAGTTCAATCCCACTGTGTGGTACCTTGGGCAAGTGTCTTCTACTATAGCCTCGGACCGACCAAAACCTTGTGAATGGATTTAGTGGACAGAAATAGAAAAGAACTCTGTTATATATATTTTTTAGTTTTTTATCTTTTTCTTTCACTGGTTGCTGTTATATCCACTAAATTCCATTTGCATGCATTGGTCAACCGGAGGAAACGCATGCTCGCGACGGCCCGAGATGCCTTGCATTTTCCTCGAACCCGTAATTACATTTTTGTGGAGTGACTTTCTGAACTACATAGCTATGCCACTCTCTAAATATATCGCAAGAAATATAATGATTGTCTGAGATTTGCATCGAAGTCTAAAACATCCGATTTTATCGTTCAAGCCTTTCCATCAAACCATCGCTGACGAAGAGTTTCTATTTGGCAAGGAATCTAAATTTGTTTGCTAACTCTGCTTGCCAAATTCGTACCGCGATGCATAACGGTGCCCGACACGTCATATAGCGTCATAAATCTAATAAAGACAAACAGAGTAATTAAAGAGTTCCATTAGGTTTTTAACTGGAAAAATGGAGAAAAGAATTGTTGGCTACATCAATCATACAACTTATTTACTTCCAGACACACAGACACACACAAACACACAGAGAAGGAAAAAAAACGAAACATCTACAGACTAATCATTTGGCAAGTGTAATCGTATAATTCCTAAAGTTAGCTATTAATATTCTGAGTCTGAGTTAAGAACTCAGTCCAATGAAAATACGAAAGATCTTCGCAGAAATATAAGAACCCATAGAAATTAATTATATAAATTCAAAACCTTAGATTGTTTTGTGAGTGTATTTTTTAATCATCAGCTTGGTCGGACATTTTATTCCATTACACGCCATCCATCAAGGTTCATATAGGTTGAGGGAGATCTTTGGGGAGACATCCAGGTCTTTGGTGAGTTGATCTACACTGTGTTCGGTCGACCTGCTTGAGTACAGCCATGCTTTGGCATCCATAGCAGTTTGGTCACTAACCAGCTCTTGTTTAGCTTGCCAGCAATATCCTGTAATGCACAATAATGGTGGAAACAGGCTGTTCATTGGTGGGCTCAGTTCTCTTAGACACGCTTTAGACGGCTCTTAACATTCGAGCGCAAGTTCTATCTAGTTGGGATTCCATTTCTTTGGTAACCGTCCAGAAAGTTGCTCCCTATAAAAGGACTGACTCTTAAAATTATCTGACATCGAGTTTCACACACTGAAATGTGGCCATGCTGTAGCACTTCATTCAACGGTATAGTTAGTTCAATACTTTATTCACTCTTGTACTGATATCAAGATCTACTTAAACCGGTATGTTATGGAACTGAAAGAAAAGCCATATCAAACACAGACATGGGCACACACACACACACACACACACACACACACACACACACACACACACACACACACACACACACACACACACACACACACACATAAACAGTCAGCATTTGCGTTATAGCAATCCAACATCTATGCTATACAAAGTCATTATCCATGTTATATGTACTGAACATATTCTGTTCATCTATTTAGTCCACATATACAGAGATTGGATAAATGTTATATTGGGGTTATTATTATTATCGTGAAACAAATTTCAGAGCAACAACGGAACATTTACTGAAGAACCGAGGCCAAGAGTGGGAGTCAAAGCAAATTTATTGAAATTAGGAAGAACAAAACCTATTTTAAACACTCTTTGCTAATTAAACAACTTCAAAAATTGGGTCTGAGTACTCAATACAGGGTACAGTGTATTAAATGGTTTTGCACGGTATTTCCGGTTTTCCAGAAATTCCGGATTTCTGGGAGCCTGACAAGAGATCCGGTACTGTATAAAAATAAACTGTCAACGTAGATTATATTAACGTGTGACATTCGGTTACAGTTACAGTTACATCATATTATAGAGTAAAAGTGGCTAAGAAATAGCGCTATGATGGAAAATCGCTCTTCGGTACCGCATTTTTGCTTTTCAGAAAATTGATTTACTTATGACGTCATTCATCTGTTGTCATGACAACCGTGTTATCACAATCTAATTTCGTTGTGAGTGTTTGCAGTAGTGAGCCGATTGTTGAAGCTGGCCGCTTCATTTAACGACTAATGGTATTTTCCTGCTCGCTACCCCCGTGTCTCTCTCTCTCTCTCTCTCTCTCTCTCTCTCTCTCTCTCTATCTATCTATCTATCTATTTATCTATCTATCTCACCTTCTCTCTCCCTCTCTTTCTCTCTCCCTCTCTTTCTCTCTCTCTTTCTTTCTCTCTCTCTTTCTTTCTCTCTCGCTCTCTCACTCCTTCCACATTTCTCTCTCCCTCTCTATCTATCTATCTATCTATCTATCTATCTATCTATCTATCTATCTATCTATCTCTGCCTTCTCTGTCTATCTTTCTCCCTTTCTCTCTCTTTCTATCTACCTTTTATCCTTTACTTGTTTCAGTCATTGGACTGCGGTCATGCTGGGGCACTGCCTTGAAGAGATTAATCGAACAAATCGTCCCGAGTGCTGTTCTTGGGCTTGTTTTACTCATTGGACTGCAGCCCCCCTGGGGCACCGTCTTGACAGCTTTTAGTCGAAATAAATCTACCCCTAACACTTATTCCATTTATTCATTTATTCTTTTTTTTCTTTTTTTGTTAAGTCTGGTACTTATTCTGTCTCTTATACCGAGCCGATTTTGCCACAGGGACGTAAACAACCCAACACCGGTTGTCAAGCCGTCGTGACGAACAAACACAAACACACACACACACACACACACACACACACACACACACACATACACACACACACGTATATATACATATATGTTAGGCTTCCACGTAGTTTCCGTCTACCAAATTTATTCTCAAAGCTTTGGTCTACCTAGTAGAAGACACTCAAGATGTCTTGCACTTCGATTGAACCCGAAACCACGTGGTTGCAAAGCAAGCGTCTTTAACCACACAGTCATGCCTGCACTTCCCCACCCTTTCCCTTAAGTTTTCGGTATTTTCGCCGCTGCAAAGACTCTTGGACTGTATTTTACATCTTTGGTGCTGTGTCTTCGGAAAATGCATGAGAAATAAGAAACAGATCAGAGACATTGTTGTTGTGACGTCGTTGCGTCATTGTACAAGAGCAATCAATGTCTTTGCAAACATCAGCACCAAAGAATTCACTCACTCACTCCGTCTCTCTCTCTCTCTCTCTCTCTCTCTCTCTCTCTCTCTCTCACTATATATATATATATATATACGATGGGCTTCTTTTAGTTTCCGTCTACGAAATCCACATCCACTCACAAGGCTTTGGTGGGCCTGAGGCTATAGTAGAAGACGCTCACCCAAGGGACTGAACACTGAACCATGTGATTGGGAAGCAAGCGAATACGACCTCGTAGCATCTACAATGCCTTCACTAACGCAATTAGCGAGGGCATGGTAGATCTATCCTCGTTAGCCGCGGGTCTTTGGTTCCAAAAGTACCCACACAGTGACAAATAAATCTCCTAGACACATTCTATAAATGGAAAGAATGGTAAATTCCAGGACACCAATCTCGCAGCCGGCAGTGGCAAAGCTCCCACTTTCGCATAT
>NC_142952.1:1379966-1404966 GCF_046866305.1 Octopus bimaculoides | reverse complement strand
GAGGTGAATGTTCGCAAAAACATCTACATTTCACGCCAGGAAACCTGTGATAGACATTCAGTATTTTGGGGAGAATGTGGTGCATTTCATCATCATCTTCATCTTCCTCCCTCTCTCTCTCTCTCTCTCTCTCTCTCTCTCTTCCTCTCTCTTCGACATATTGTTTCTATTCTAATGTTCATAGGGCCGGTTACATAGTTTCCATGGCATAATATGAATGACCGAGATCACAACATTTCCCATTAACGTGATACCAACCCGTCGCAAAGTTTCTTATTTACAGCCGGGTGGACGAGTGCTACGGAAAATTAACTGTTCAAGAACAGAACACATCAGGAATCGAAATCGCACTCTTGAGATCGTGACTGCAACACCCTAACCACTAACCTACGCGCCTTCATAATCATTGTCCCTTCTCATTGATAAATTATCTGACGCAGATAAACTTAAAATTGTGGTGTTTAGGTACACGTGCACCCGAAAGCTGAAGTGATAAATAATTGCCGCGAGGAATTTCGGGTACATATTCAGTATTGTATATTTATAGTCCGTTTCTATTTCAGACTCGTTAATTCACATAAAAATCATTGCACCGACTACTTGCTGAGTCATTGTACACTCGTCGTGTTGTGGTTAAATATCCCACCCACATCAACTGAAACAGCCTTGCTTCTTATATGAATATGCATGTGTGTATGTGTCTACGTGTGTGTATGTATATGTATATATATATGAATGGATGTATATGCATATACTCCAGCCGTCACTCCCAGTTATGACTTGGTAGCTTCTACCATGCTTTCGCTAATTGCTATTTGGTGGCCATATAGTCGCGTGCAAACAACCTTAGACATCCTACACATTTGCACTCAAAATACATACACACATACATATATATGTATATACACCCATATATATCTACAAAGATAGACAGACAGATAAATAGACAGACAGGCAGATAGATAGATAGATAGATAGATAGATAGATAGATAGATAGATAGATAGATAGATAGATATCAATAGTGAACTATATATAAACGTAGACACCGTATTCTCATTCATCTGCATTTATATATTTAACCATTAACAAAAGTATTCATGCACATCTAAACACACATACACACCGATGTGTTGCGTATAGCTACAGCTACATACATTAATGCTGCACATACACATACACATACGCAATATATGAATTATCGGCTGCTGATTCAATGAAACCGAAAATCAAAGGAAGCCTCGCTTTCAATGCCGCGAACAACATTAAAGAATTGATGGAGTAAAACCGTCAATATTTCCTTATTGCTAATGTCACCCAGTGAAGAATTACAAGCCATGATCTTTCATTCATTCTGTCCGTATAGTATCGATCTGGGAGATATCACTTGTTTGAGGATTGATTTCTCTGGTCATTTATTCAGCGCCATCATGAGGATGACGTCAGCAGCAATGTCCTCTCAACCTTTCTCTCTTGTTTTTAGAAAACAATATTTAGTCATCGTCCACCCCAACTGATTCCAGAATGTTTCTGTTTAACCCGTTTTCGTAACTGTGCTTCGAGCAGACGTCGGCATCATGGCCCCTATTTAGTCGCATATGTGACAAATTTAATATAAACATCGGGGTAAAAACCAGTCAGAAGTAGTTGAATTCGTGTTTAACAAAAAAGATAAAGTAATAAAAAAATATTGGGTAGAAAATATGGTGGGAAAGGCGGATTATAATAAATGCAGTAAATCTTGTTCTCAGCTCGGTTCGCTTTTGTTTTCTGTTTAGAAGATTTAGACTTATTATTTTTGTGGTTGGTTTCAGCAATGTGTAGATAACGTAAAAGCTAATAGAGACTATCTTATCAGGTGTGTAGATAATGATTTAATAGTTAACGGAGAATGACTCATCAAGATATTGCACAACACAGTCTAGATAATAGCTTGATAATTGATAGAGGCCGACTGATCAAGGTATTATACAACATTGTGTAGATCAGTGGTTTTCAACCGCTCTTTGCCTATGGATCCCTTCGATTCTTATTCGACTCGGATGGACCCTCCTAGCCCTCGATGTTTAAAAAAATCTAGTTATATTTTTATAATTAGATATTAATAGGAACTGAATTTTTAAAAAATTGTTCAAATATTTTGTCAGTTGTAGAAGTATAATCAAATTATTATACATCAATTTTAACAAAAAAAAAAGAAATTATATGAACGCCGCGAAGGGTTGTATGGGCCCCAGTTGAGGACTATTGATGTAAATTGTAACTCACTATTTGACAGAGACTGCCTTAGTATCATACAACGACGTGTAGATAGATTAATAGTTGATAACGAGTGACATATATGGTGCATTCCACACATTTTGAAACTTTTTCAGAAGAGACTGTTATTGACTTCAAAGTGTTTAGCTGATCCTTTCTACTCTAGATAAATAAAAAAAAGGCCTGAAATTTTAGGAGAAAGGGCTAGTCTATTACATAGACCTCAGTTCTGAACTGGTCCTTATTTTATTGACCCTGAAAGGATAAAAGGTAAAGTCGACCTCGGCGTTATTTGAACTCAGAACGTAAAGACGGACGAAAAGTTTGTTACAAAGCATTTTACCCACCGTGCTAGCGATTTTGCCAAATTGCCGCCTCAGTGTTTGTTTAGACAATAACGAAGGTGAAGTGATCAAAGTATTTATGATATTGTAAAGATAATAATCGTCTGCGACAGGATGGAGGACATAGGTGACTTGAGCAGGATTTGAACTCACAACATGAAGTGCCGGGACAAGCACCACAAGGCAATTTTTTTCCCCGACGCTTCAACGATTTTACTTATTTTGATATTACATCAGTGTGTACAAGGAGGAGAATCGCTGACAGAATCGTTGGCACGCCGGACTAAATGCTAAGCGGCATTTCGTCCGCGTTTATGTTCTGAGTTCAAATTCCGCCGAGTTCGACTTTGTCTTTCATCCTTTTGAGGTCGATAAAACAAGTACCGTTCGAGTACTGGGTAGATGTAATCTACTAGTCCCTTTCCCCCAAAACCATCAGGCCCTGTGCCTGTAGTAGAAAGGATTATTATTATTATTATTATTATTATTATTATAACTCTGAAGGTAAGGCGTTGAGCTGGCAGAATCGTTAGCGCGCTGCGCAAAATGCTTCGTGGCATTTCGTCGTAATTACGTTACGAGTTCAAATTCCGCCGATGTCGACTTTGCTTTTCATCTTTTTGCACACACCCACACATTTTAAAGTCTGTATGTCTGTATATATAATTTATTTGTTTATATATATATATATATATATGTATGTATGTATGTATGTAAATATTATATATATATATTTATATATATATATATATATATATATATATATATGGATTCAGCGATTTTATGAAAATCCTATAATGGTTTCCGCGGCAAAATATGTTTGGAAATGACTGATTTCTCTGTAGAAAGGTGGTTAAAATCTACAGATATATTCTGAAGTTTAGTGTAGCATTCAAGCAAAATGTTTGTGATTCATGAAACAGTAGAATCCGAGGAAAGTAGGTTGTGTTGCACAAATGGCAAAGAGTAATTCAAAGAGCTCAACCAATGGGATATATTTTATGCCTTTCAGAAGAAGAAAAGCCTGAAGTTTCGGACAATTCTTCTTCATCGAACAGGGATGAAACTAACAACATAACAGATTCGTAATACGTACAGTGGTACAGTACCAGCAGCAATAATCCCTGTGCTACTCAACTTTCAGAGTGCAGCACATGTGATGACATTAACTACGAGACAGGGTACGGCTGTCAAATTCTTTCGGCATTGTGGGGCCTTGAAGAGCATTAACTAAATCTCGCGAAGCAGACATTCGCTCTAAAAAAATGTAGACCCAGCTTTAGCTAAATGGATTAAGGGGTCAATTTACGTTATGAAGAATACGAGGTGTTAGCAAAGTTTGTGTGCAGTGTAGAAATATGTGAGAATGCACACACACACACGCGCGCGCGCACGTGTATATATATGAGTCCTTAGGATGAGAATGGAGATAGAATTTGTCCATATAAATGCATACCGTTCTCTAAAAGAAAGCTTGATAGAAAGCTATTTCAGCTGCAAAACCCTTCTGTATTGTTCATATCTACAGAAGCCATTTGGACAAACACGTGAAACGTGCGTAAAGTTATAACGAAATACCTTCCCTTTGTCTCGGCCGGTATAGATAAAGGGAATGCGAAATAGGTCACATCTTTTGTATATGGATGCTTTTCGTAATAGCTTCTTATTCAATGGTTGAGATAAATTATAAGGTGTAGCGATTGCACTTATCGGAATTGGTGTTAGTCACAATGCTAGACGGATTCCGAATCTGAAAGCATGCTTCTGATATACGTCTTGAAAAATAGAAGACTGAGCCCAAAGACAGATAATCTATTTCATATGATGCAAACTCGGTATCTGTATGTGTGTGCGTGCGCACGTGTGTGTGTGTGTGCGTGCGTGCGCGCGCACCATTAAATCGAAAACGATCTAAGAGAAAATAAACCAAAGTGACCAGTTGTATAAATTCTGATATCACACTCGGACTCACGACAGTTGTAGAGCTGTTGCATTGTTTACCGTAAACGATAAAATAAGTACCGGTCGTAAACTGAGGTCAATGTAATCGACTTACGCCCTTCCCTAGAATTGCTGGCTTCCTACCAAAATTTGAAACCAATATTCAAACCCAGGTCTATTATGATCAAACGCGTTCCAACCACGACCAACGCGTACAATGTATTACGTATTCGAGAAGATTACGTAGTCCAAATATCCTGTGTTTTTTTTTCCAAAGATAATGAGATGTTATTTGAAAAAAAATTTGTTTGCTATTTCTAGCATGTTGAACGACCACCCGGGTGGCTCTCTCTCTCTCTCTCTTTCTCTCTCTCTCTCTCTCTCTCTCTCGTGGATTCGCTGTATCAGCTGCATAGCTGCGTGTAAAACCGAATTTAATAAGAAAAGGGTACAAGTGTGAAGCTTTTCAAGTTTTCGTTAGTTTATTAACGACATTATTATTCGAGTCGCCTGAGATAATAACACTGAGACAACAGCAGGCCAGGTTATGACTAATCTAGTCTCACCAGCTGATGTAAGTACTATGTATCATTGAGCGGTTTTAATCAGCTTCAGACAGATGATGACTAACAAGCCATAATAATAAAACGTACCGTGTACCGCTGATAGGATTGTCCAACAGGTCCCGGCTAGGAAAAGCTTGATGACTAAGCTGGTTTCAACAAGGGAGGTAACGATTGTTTACCTTAGCTAATTCAGAAGATCAGATTGGTTTTAATAGACGTCTGCGATGACTAAGATTTCTGAACCGTCAGAAAATATACTTTCTGTTTCTGATGGCACTTTAATCATCATCATCATCATCATCATCATTCTTTTGTTGCTGCTACTGCTGCTGCGGCTGCTGCTGTTTAACTTCGCTCGGGGAATGTAACAAAATATTAGAGGTCCACAACCCGTGCACTAAAGTAACACCCTCCATTCAGATTTCCAGAACTCTACGAAGGGTTCAGGCTCTTCCAAACATCACTGGTTCCTGTAGACACCTATCTTCACATTTACCCCTATCTTTCTGAGGTCTTTCTTTTTCAATCCAGCCAGGTTCAGAATATAAACAACATGCAAAACATAGATCTTTACAAAATTAAAACTAAGCTACTACACTTCATTTCGAAGAAGTTATTCTAAAGATGTTGGCGTTTTTCAACATCAGATGTCTCCAAAGATGTTCACTGATGCATTCAATAGCACTTGCATCTAACTGAAGAAACGGTCCTCAATTAACGTAATCATTAATCTTTCACACTTTATTTTCTTTATTTTCATATATATATATAGATATATATATATATATATATATATATATATATATATATATATATATATATATATATATATATATATATATATATATATATCCGTGCGCGTGTGTGTGCATCTTCCGTCTATTGTATAAGGTCTTTCTCTCAACCCCTTCAGGTTAACAGAGCTGTTTCTCACATTCCGCACTTCCTTCGCTCCTCCAAACTCCCAGTGACCGTCTTGTACTATTGGATAGCATAGAGCACTTATGCTTAACAAAGAAAAGGTCTTTGCTCTTCTTTTTCTTCTTGTTTTTTATCATTATTATTATTATTATCATTATTATTATCATTATTATTATTATTATTATTATTATTATTATTATTAAAACTTATTTCGCTGGGTAAGATGGAAAGTGTCAGCTGTCCACAGCCAGCAGACTAAGGTGACTCTTGTTCACTGGTCATGCTTCAAGAACTCTGCGGAGAATTCTTGCTGATTTTTGTAGACATTCTACCTTCACACTTGCACCGATCTTTTTCAGCCATGTTCGTAGTTGAGTGCTGATACTTCAAAGTGCACCAATTTACTATTGGTATCACGTCTACTCTCTTCATTGACCGCAACCTTCGTATTTACCACTTCAAGTCGTGCTCTTCTTCCTCTTCTTCCTCCGATTCTCTAATTCCACTTTTATATAGATACACGAGGGTTGACTGAAACGCTCACAGGCTGACCAAAATACACTCATAGAATGTGACCAAATGAGGTTTATTTTCCAACATAGTCTCCCTGAGGCTCACTCACTTCTTCCATCGGTATAGCATTGCTTCGATCCCATTGGTGAAGAAGTCTTCATCCTCTTGGCCCAAAAGGTCAACAGCATATGTGCGTGTGCGTACGTGCGTGCGAGTGTGTGTGTGTGTGTGTGTGTGTGTGTGTGTGTGTGTGTGTGTGTGTGTACTTTTAAATCTGGCAATGACAATTTTATTAGTTATATCGTTAGTCCTATAGGACTATGGTGACTTCTGCAAAGCGCCCCAGGACGACAGGCAGACGTTAGTGGCAACTTTGGAATGTTATTACACGAAACTAAAGACAAGAGAATTAAGAAAAAAATTTGGAAAAATCTTTGGGAAAACAGGTAAACCATAAGTTGTTCTCCAAATATATACCAATATACATATGTATTATGTGTGTGTGTGTGTGTGTGTTTATGTACACGTGTCAGCGTACACACATACACCACCACCCCAGCCCCAGCCCCATATTGCCTTCTTTCACTTCCACTCATTGCGATAGAGACAAGTTCCACCACCACCACCACCACCACCACCACCACCACTACTACTACTACTACTACTACTACTACTTGTCTTCTTTATTAGAATGGATGTGACGTTAGTGTGGTCAGTGTTGAGTTGCAGGCCTGAATGCTAACTAGACTCTATGGGAGGAGGAAGAAGAGGAGGAGGAAGAAGAGGAGGAGGAAGAGGAGGAGGAGGAGGAGGAGGAGGAGGAGGAGGAGGAGGACGACGACGACGACGACGACGATGACGGTGACAAGGAAGAGGAGTGGAAGAGTTGAAGAAGAAGAAGAAGAAGAAGAAGAAGAAGAAGAAGAAGAAGAAGAAGAAGAAGAAGAAGGGAAAGAGGAGCAGGAAGAGGGGGGGGGGAAGGAAGTGGGAGAGTTCAGGTCTCAGGTTGCCATACTTATAACACATTCTCCGCCTCAGTCTAATGGAACGGACTTCTGACGTCAGCAGCGTACATTTTTCCATTCCGAATCACAGACGTTCCAATAGCATTTACATATGCTCCCGTACGAGTGTTTGTGTGCGTGTGTGTGTGTGTGTGTGTGTGTGTGCGTGTGTGTGTGTGTGTGTGTGTGTATGTGTGTGTGAGGGAGAAAAAGAGAGAGAGAGGGAGAGAATGAAAGAGTGAAGGAGGTGGAGTATCTAGCTTCTTGGTACGTGTGTGCGTATGTACATATACATGTGTGTGTGTGTGTGTGTGTAAATATATGCATGTATGTATATGACTTGAGAGAAGGGGAAGAGAGAGTGTATATATAAATATATACATGTATATGTATATATATATATATATATATATATATATATATATATATATATATATATATATATATATGTACGTATATTTATATATATATATATAAATATACGTACATATATATATAAATATATATATATATATATATATATATATATATATATATATATATATATATACGTACATATATATAGATGTAGATATAGATTAAGAAGCTCTCTTGCAACCACGGGCTTTCGGTTTCAGCCCCACAGTGCAGCACCGTAGGCAAGTGTCTTCTATTGTAGCCCCGAGACGACCAACGCTTTGCAGTGAATTTCGTAGACGGATAATGTGCGGAAGCCCGTCGTATATATGCGTGTATATGTATTTATGTTTGTGTTGTTTTTTGTCACCGACCACCGCTTGACAACCGGTGTGTGTTTGTTTATGCTTCCGAAACTTATCAGTTCGACAAAAGATACCCATTGAATATATATACCAGACGTAAAAATTGATAGTGGGGTCGATTTCGATTAAACACGTCAAAGCGGTGCCCCAGTATGGCCGCAGCCCAATGATTGCAAAAAATAAGATATCAAAAAATAAGAAAGGACAACCCAGCCTCCAGATTTGTGCTTTGATGTCTCCGTTGGAAGTAATCATGGTTAGAATTAGTTGTCTAGATGGGGGTGGGGAGCTGGCACGTGGGGCAAAATGTTTAGTGGCATTTCGTCCGTCTTTACATTCTGAGTTCAAACTCCGCCGACGTTACCTTTGCCTCTCTGGATTGGATAAAATAAGTCCTAACTGGGTGGATGTGGTGGATGTAATCAACTTACCCGCCACCCCGAAATCGATGGCTTTGAGCCAAAATTTGAGGCTCGTATTTCTTGTCTGTGTGAAAACTAAGCATCATTTTGTAAACCATTCCAAACAGGAATCTGAGTGTGTTGTCTGTCGAATTGGTAATAATTCTAAAAGACTGAAAGCATATAATGAGGTCACAATTTACAGAAACTCTTCCAGCGGAGAAGACACGTGTTGGCCCTGGAACATGTATTATTTGTTTTAGTTTCAACGCACGGTCTTAAACCCCATCAGTTGCCAGAAAAGTTTATTTCCGAAATTTACAGCAATTTTCCACAGAAGTCACCGCAAAAAAGCTTGCGCTGTGACCCCTCCCCTCTCCCCACCTGCAGAAGCAACTGGATACCTGTAATGGCGGCGCTTTGAAGCAGAGATGAAACATCATAAAGCAGCCAGACACACACACACACACAATAATTATAATGATAATAATGGTTTCAAATTTTGGCACAAAGCCAGTAATTTTGAGGGGGTGGAGTTAATCGATTATAACGATCGCAGTGATCAGCTGCTACTTATTCTATCGACCCCCGAAAGGATGAAGGGTAAAGTCAACGTCGGCAACGGAATTTGAACTCAGAACGTGAAGACCAACGAAATGCCGCTGAGCATTTTGTCCGGCGTGCTAACGACTCTGCCAGCTCACCGCCTTAATAATAATAATAATAATAATAATAATAATAATAATAATAATAATAATAATAATAATAATAATAATAATAATAATAATAATAATAATAATAATAATAATTCTTTCTGCTCTAGACGCAAGGCCTGAAATTTGCGGGGAGGGGAATAGTCGATTACATCGACCCTAGTACTCTAATAGGGCTTCTTTTATCGATTCGAAAGGGTGAAAAGTAAAGCCAACCCCGGCGGAGTTTGAACTCGTAGCATAAAGACGGACAAAATGCCGCTAAGCATTTTGCCCAGCGTGCTAACGATTCTGCCATGTGAGCGTCTTAATAATAATAATAATAATAACAACAACAGCAACAACAACAACAATAATAGTAATGATGATGATTTCAAATTTTGGCACAAGGCCAGTAATTTCGGGGAAAGAGGTAAGTCAATTACCTCGACCCCAGTACTCAACTGGTACTTAATTTATCGACCCCGAAAGGATGACAGGCAAAGTCGACCTCAATGGAATCTGAAATCAGAACGTAGAGGCAGACGAAACACCACTAAGCATTTCGTCCGGTGCGCTAACGATTCTACCATCCCGGTACCTTAATAATAATAATAATAATAATAATAATAATAATAATAATAATAATAATAATAATAATAATGATGATGATGATGATGATGATGATGATAATAATTGTCTCTATAATAAAATCTCGTGAAAATACTAATAAAATATTTTGTAAATAATTCTATTTAAAAAAAAAAAAAAACAACCAAAAACTGTTTGGCATACAATCGTTTTGGTTTCAGCTACAATGGCTGTGCGGTAGAAAAATCGATGTAAAAATAGATTTTAAATAGAGGTGTCTGTTATATATAGATTCTCAAGTAAGAGAAGGGGATGGTTGGTGTTATTTCTTGGCGCACACCGGTTGCCATGGATACGATCCACGTCACAGATTGCCAAAATATGTAATAGGTGGTTTATTATAGAGATTTCGCAGTAAACAAAAACAAAAACCTCATTTTCCTCGTTGATATAGTTTTTCGTTTTCAAACAGAAATAAATATAACTCACAATGGGATTTGTAGAAAGACCGATAAACAAAAGCCTTGATATATGGGTATATGCGGGGGGTGGGGGGTATAAGGGTGTGTGTGTGTGTGTGTGAGTGTGTATGTATGCATAACTGTGTGTTTGTGTATGCATAAGTGTATGCGCGTTTATATGTAAGTGTTTGCGTGTGTAAGTCTGTGCGTTTATACTTGTGTATATAAACGTGTGGGGGTTTATATGTATATACGTGTCTGTGTTTATGTGTGAGTAAGTATAAGTGTGTGTGTGTGTGTGTGTGTGTGTGTGTGTGTGTGTTTAGATGTGTCTATAAGTCTATGTGTGTGTGCATGTGTGTGTTCATATGTGTATAATTGTGTGTTTGTGTATGTATGTATGTGCATGCGTTTATATATGTGTGTGTGTGTGTGTGTGTGTGTGTGTGTGTGTGTATGTGTGTTTGATATTATTCTTAGACTCTCTCGAAATTCAAATGATTTTAAAAATAGATATAAATCTAGACTCATTGCTAAATGGAGCAGGTAAATTGCCAGTTCTGAGCATCTGACGTCACTTCCGCAAGGCCGAACTGACGCAGTCGGTCGATGGCTAATGTTAACCACTAAACGTACACTGACGTCAAACAGCCTCAATACACATTCGGGGTAATTCCATACATTACAACAACAACAACAACAACAACAACTTGGTTAAGGGGGAGAAGGTGGAAGGGGTGGGGTGGGAGTTAGGAAACAATAAAATTAAAACTAAATTAGATTTCTATTCAGCCTCGCAGCTAAATATATTTTTATGTTATTATCACAGAATTATTTCTAAGCGTTTTATTTATTTCATCATCAACAGTAAGCAGCAGCAGCGGCAGCAGCATCAACTTCAGCGTCGTCGTCTCCATCATCATCATCATCATCATCATCATTATCATCGTCGTCGTAGTTGTCGTCATCGTTTCATCGTTGTCTTACATATGAGGGGGTGTTGAAAAACTTTTGGCTTTAAGGGTGTCGTGAAAGGCCTGGTTGGAGACCCAACCATCCGAGTTCCTTTTTGCAGGGCTTAGAAAAACTGAAGGACCACACATACATATATATATATATATGTGTATATATATGTATATATATACACGCGCACACACACACACACACACGCATATATATTCATATATGTATGCACACACGCATACTCAGACATACCGTGAAAGAAAGAAAGAAAGAAAGAAAGAAAGAAAATTGCATGCTTGAGAAATTACATTTTCGATCACGTGATTTCTGGTTTCGAGCTGACCATTGCTTTATGAAGAAGTGGTAGATTGGAATTGTATCGAGCTTTGTTATGTTATGCATGTATGTATGTATGCATGTATGTATGTATGCATGTATGTATGTATGCATGTATGTATGTATGTATGTATGTATGTATGTATGTATGTAGGTGGTGGCTGGACAGAAATTCACCAATGGGTTTGATAAACTAAATTCAAAAGGCTATAAAGTTCCACTTAAGACACATTTATTCTCTCAGTTTAATTTCTTTTATTCCTTTCTGCTGAAGAGCGTGGGCTCGAAACGTAAAAGATTTATTTTTTCATTTTTCCCGACCGTCAAAATAATACATCTGCTTGTTGTTCATACTTCTGTCTTCGTCTTTTGTCTTTCTATACATTTCAACCATATATATATATATATATATATATATATATATATATATACAAAATTTGCGTGGTTGGCGTACATCGATGGCTAATACGTAAAAGTCGAGGTGAATCTTATTGTTCATAAGCACATATATATATATATATATATATATATATATATATATATATATATATATATATATATATATATATATATATATATATGCATATATATGTATGTATGTATGTATGTATATATTTATGTATGTATGTGAAATAAAGTTTTAATATGTCTCGTTGGTGGTTTGCGTGACGTCACATATACATTTCTATATTTGTCTAGCAATAAAGACAGATATTTGATCTGTTATCTGTGTGTTGTTTCTAAATTCAACCCGAACCCTCGCAACAATTCGTTCGTTCCACCTACTCGTATACGAGCAGACGAGTGCAATGACACGCAAAGGGAAAGCCACTGTGCAGTCGTTCACATTGGTAAAAATAGTAGCCGATATCCCCCTCAAATCGTACCAACGAAAGGAGAGAGACATTGGATGAGACAGAGCCAGAAGAATTCACTAGAAATAAGAACCCAACAACACTTTGATCCTATTTTTGTTTGATCCTGGCTGACCTTTGAAGTTTAAACAACACGAACAACAGTAATTATACAAAAGTAATAATAATCATACAAGAGCTGTGAACGGAAGGGATTTTAGAAAGACTTTCGGTCACCTAGAAATAGCAGCTGTTCCTACATAAAATCATAGATTGCTGTCCTAAATAGGCGCGCGTGTGTGTATTTATATATACGTATGTGTAGAAATATACATAGCTATTAAACATATATACGCAGCGGATGTAACCTTTTGGGTCAAGTTCTTTGATGGTAGTGTCGGTACCTGATTTAATGGAAGCTGTTTGCATGAGCTTGCCTCTTACAGAAGTTGCTTTAGCACACTTGCCGAGACCCAAACGTATCCCGATGTCATTGCTAAACCCTTTAACGCTAGGGGTTTTGAATGGGTTAACGGAATCTGCATAACTGGACCTATTCCAGACCTTCTTCTGAAGGTGGACCTTATAAAACTTTTCGTATTATCTGAAGCTTTCTATTTTCTCTCTTTTTACTTTCTTTGATATGTGTCTGTGTGTATGTATATATATATATATATATATATATATATATATATATATATATATATATCATATAGACTAGCAAATGACTGGAGCGCTTACATCACGAAAGTGCTAATTTAAAAACCTTTTTTTCTCAATTCACTTTTCCTATATACTTCCTTGTTGCGTCGACATCTTCGTCGCCCTGCTGCAACCAAGTCACTGACACATTTTCACTGCAACTGTTTGAAAGTTAGCTCACATCAAGCTTTTTACGTACGAACATAAGGTTCCGTTGTATTCATATTGACTGACTTTGATCTCTTGAAATCGGTCGTCCATCGTTTATCTTTGGTTACTTCCCCAGTTCCATTCCTTTTTCTGTTTACGACTTTAAATCTTTCATTGTCGGCTTTCCAGAATTTTTATTACATTTTTATTATCTTTTTTCCTTTCTTAAAAGTTAGTTCTGGCTGTTTTGCATACGCTTTACACCATAATGTATTTCAGTGTATGTACATTTGTGATATAAATTAATGGAAAAAAGCTTCCTGCTATTAAGATTAGATTCTATTTTAGACGTATTGTTATAAAAGCGGATGATCACTAGTTAATGAAGATTTAGAGTTTATAAACTTATATGTATAGTTACACACATATACACACCTACACACACACACACGTATACATACATATATATATTTCATATTTCATATATGTATATATACACACATATAAACATATATATATATACATATATATATTTCATATTTCATATATGTATATATACACACATATAAACATATATATATACATATATATGTATGTATGTATGTATGTGTATATATATATATGTATATATATATATATATATATATATATATATATATACAGATATAAACATATATATACACACACACACACACACACACACACACACACACACACACAAATATGCGTATGTACACCTATGCATACACAAGTACATATGCGTATACACAACTCAAAGTAAGGGGTGAGAAATAAACATATCTCATTGTTGAACTGGGATCATTCTCTCTTATGTATACTGACTCAGTTACCTGCTTACGTACTTTATCATAGGAATATGTGGAGAAGATAAATACATTTCGAGTCTATTGCATGAACCAGAGTGTTTACCCTAGTGAAAATCAATGAAAACAGAAACTGAAGGACGTTTCTTTTCAGTGAATTTCCTCAACTGATCGCTAAATCTTTCGCTGTTACAACGAGCAGTCTTTCACTGAAGTAGGTTTCAGAAAGCTCAAATATATGCCTTCTTAGTATAGTGCATTTCTAACTTTGCGGTTGATGGGTTCGTGAGGCATATTTCGCAACCATTAAACAATTATCACTTTTGAAAGTCCTAACTGGAAAGGTGAATGGTCCTTCGCTCCTGAGTGCATCGGCCATGCTGCCTCCTTGTCTTATGAAATATAATGTATGTTTAAAGTTGCTTTATATTTTGAGTTCTGTTTTCTCCCCTTTATGAAACCAAACTTATATACAAATACAAACACACACATACACAAACACGCACATATATATGTATGTATGTATTATGTATGTATAGAAATATATAGTTATCTATATATATAAAAATGAGAATGTGCGTCTGTCTGTCTGTCTGTCTGTCTGTCTGTCGGTCTGTCTGTCTGTCTGTCTGTCTGTCTGTCTGTCTGTGTGAATCCCTAAAACTCGAGAACTACGCAACCAATTTCATTCAAATTTTACACATGCCTTACTTAGTGTTCCAGTTGTGTTTTAGTCAAAAAAAATTATTAACTTCTTGCAGAGTTCGAGCACACGGCAACATAATATCTCCTCCACTATTTAAGTATTACGTGTCAAAAGTGAAACAAAAACACTCATGTCAAATACTTTCACTTTAAAAATGAAACTATTCCACTAACTGAAACAATCACATTTCGATACTGTAGTGACAGATACTTTCACAGAGAGAGAAAGAGAGAAAGAGAGAGACAGAAAGAGAGAGACAGAAAGAGAGAGAGAGAGAGATGTATATGTATACATATACATGTATATGTACAACATTTCGATACTGTAATGACAGATACTTTCAGAGAGAGAGAGAGAGAGAAAGAGAGAAAGAGAGAGAGAAAGAGAGAGAGAAAGAGAGAGAGAAAGAGAGAGAGAGAGAGATGTATATGTATACATATAGATGTACACGTATATGTATATATATATATAGATCTATACATACATGTATATGTATACATATGTGTAGATGTATATATATATAGATGTACATGTAATATGTACACATATATACATATATACATGCATACAGATATCTGTGTATATATATATATATATATAATATATAAACATATGCATATATCCATACATATATGTACATACCCACATCTATATGTATACATACATGCATATATGGGTACGGGACATAAAAAAAAACGTTAAACACAATGGGAAACGAAAACATAAAGACGAGGACAGAAAACGAACTTTTTTTCGAACAACAAAAAAAAACAGAGACACGATATATATATATATATATATATATATATATATATATATATATATATATATATATATATATATATATATATATATATATATATATATATATATGATATGCATTTATATATGCACATAACATACATACATACAAAGATGTCCAGCAATAAGCAACTCTGATTTTATAAACTCTGATTTTATAAACACATTTTATAACCTAAATCATAAATATACAATCAGGCAACTAACCCCAACTCCTAAAAATTGCTGGCCGAGTGCAAAAATTTGAAACTTTTCTTATTACTGCTATTATCTCAATACAATTCTTGTGATATTATTATCAGGTCTGTAAGGATGGCACGGACGGCAGAGTCGTTTGCACGCCGAACAAAATGCTTAACGGCATTTCGTCCGTCTTTACGTTTTGAGTTCAAATTCCGCCGAGGTTGATTTTTACCTTTCATCCTTTAGTGGGGAGGGGGGGGGGGGGCAATAAAATTAGTACCAGTCGAGTACTGGTCGTGTGCCAAAATTTGAAATCGATATTATCAGGTCTGTGAGTGTGACCCAGATGGTAACACGCTGAGTAGTAATTAATTTTGTTGATTAATGACCAAATTCGAATCCTAGCCAGTCAGCTTCGGTATTGCATTTTATTCCACCATCGACCTGCAGGAAATGTTTTACTGCATTCACTTCAATAGATTACAGCCGCTCCAATACCTCACCTGTGTACCTAGGTGTACAGGTACAAATTATATCATGCACTAGAAATTTATACAGAGCCAAGTGGTCACCAACTGACCAGGATACATCAAAATCCAAGTAACTAAGCAGGCAGAGACCATAGCAACGGGACTTTTCGGTTAGTATACAGAACTAATAAAGTGTTGTTTACGTTGAAAACCTGGGCTGTTAATTTATTGACAATACAAAATGATAAAAGAATAAAATCGAGCAGGATTAAAACAGATAATAAAGAATATATAATTACCGATTGTTATTATTATTATTATTATTATTATTATTATTATTATTATTATTACTATTATTATTATTATTATTATTATTATTATTATTATTATTATTATTATTATTATTATTATTATTATTATCAACAAGAACTAACGAGGAATATTCAACCGGGCAAGCTTAAAACACTCAAGAGGTTATATGGTTAGCTATAATTATTAACAGGAACGGACAGGGGAAGGTCTACATCGTTAAACGACCTGCTAGAAATAGCAACTAAATTCCCTTAAACCACAATCTACCGTAGGAAAATATCATCAAGTGTACACAACAATGCATGAAAATAAATCAGGATGATCACGGATGGAACGCCTTTCATCGTGGAAAGTCATTGAAACGTAACCTGAGGTTAAACAATAACAGATTGTAGTAAATGGCTGAGTAAAATGATATTTATGAATTATTATTTAGTGAATGAAATTGATAAATACCTTATCTGGCGTTGGTGAGGAAGATGCGGTGACACTGATGCTCCTCCCAAAAGGGACGTCACCAGGGAACTGCATTTACGTATGTTTAAAGAACGAAACAAAACGAAAGAGTAAAATGGCTTCCGTCATCTCATCTGGGAATAAACAAAACAATAATAATGATGTTCTTAAAATAAAACTGATCAGGTTTAATTTTAGATTGATACTAAAAATAGTTCTCTAATCAACATGATTGCATTTCTTGAGGTTCACGTATCGAAGAGAGTTTTAAATTTTTCGATAAACACATTGTGACGTCGTTTCTGCCCTGACGTAATTACAATAGACAGTTGGAAAACAAAACAAAACACAAACGGCCAGCGACAAAAGCATATGGAATAAATATGAATAAATTAACGGCATAATTTAAATTGACGTTTGCTGACATAACTAGGTTATGTTTTGTTGGTGTTTATTTTATTGTTAGTAGTCGTATTCTAATGTTGTTCATGGCCATAAGGTTATAAAAATGGGCACATAGAGAAAAATACACAGTAAGAAGAAATACATGCAAGAAGTTCATGTCTCCTAGCCATCACCATTCGTCCTACACAAACTTCTGATGGGAATCTTACTTTACATATCTAACGTCGCTGCTTCAATTTGAAACCGGTTTGTTGATAACTTTACTCATACTTTTGTCGTTAATGTAAATCTTCTGCCAATATGCAACTTACGAATCCTTTACCGTCTCTTTGATTTCGTATGACACTTATTTATTCCAGCTGTTACTATCATCGTATCTAACTCGTTCATATTGTAAGCATATTGTTATAGTATATATAATGTTATATTACCATGTTTATAATATGTAATGCAAAAGCTATCTTCATTGTAATAATTAATATGATATCGACCGTCTTTCTGTCATTACGTCTATTCTTCTTTTCCACCTCCACAAAGTTGTATCCATGCATAATCCACATAGCTCTTTGGCCAGTAACGAACACTACTTTTGTTAATATAGTATATATATATATATATATATATATATATATATATAAACAATGGCAGAGTATAGGCTATTTTAAAAACACACAAAAACCGCTAGATTCACTTCAACATTTAAATTTCATTTCCTAAAATATGTTCGTCGCTTTGAAACCGCGACCTGTTCACTGACAAAATTCCGTGCTACTTTTATTAATACAATGTGTGTGTATATATATATATATATATATATATATATATATATATATACACAAACACACACACATAAAGCAAGACGGGATGGCGGAGTTTATCGGTCTTCAAGTTAGAGTTATTAGCAGATTTAAGCCGAACATTACAAGATAAAGACAATCCATGTTGTCAGCACCAGGGAACGAATGCTATTCTTATAATGATTCTTATAATGATTCTTATTACTATGAGGAACGCTGGGTTATCCACCCAGTAACATTCTCTTGCTGGAGATGCAGCGCCGGACTGCTCGCTCTGTATTCCATCATTGAATATTTTCTATGGTGTTGTATTCGTTCTACTAAACGGGGGTGAGATGTCGAAGAATAGAAACTAGTTTGGAAGACGGGGGAAGGGCAAGTTTCAAAGCATTGCGAAGGAATTAACTTCCAATGAATCATTCAAAAGGTTGTAATATTGTATTGCATGTTTACATTCCAAGATATACGTGTGTGGGGGGGCAGTCAGTAACTTATCAAAAATGCTGGAAATGACCTTACAGAGATAGAGAGAGAGGGAGAGAGACAGACAGACAGACACAGAGAGAGAGAGAGAGAGAGAGAGAGCGAGAAAGAGAGAGAGAGAAAGAGAGAGAGAAAGAGAGAGAGAAAGAGAGAGAGAAAGAGAGAGAGAAAGAGAGAGAGAGAGACAGCCATGCAGGTAGGCAGACAGACAGACGGTGTGATGATTTTAGGAAGATTTGACTAGAATTCCTACTATGCATATATAAGTGTGTGTGTGTGTGCGTGCGTGCGTGCGTGCGTGTGTGCGTGCGTGCGTGCGTGCGCACACGCCAGGAATACCATCCAAATTTCTGTCGAAATTTCACCATTATACTGACTTTAAGGAAAATGGGTTGGGGTGGGGACCTGAACGGAAGCCAAAGACACATAATTGCAGAAAGAAAAACATATCTGTGCAAAGATAGTTAGTGCTGCAACTCCTTTAACATAAATCGTTTCGATCAGTTCTGCCTAGGGCTAAAAATACCAACAGCACTACCACCACCAACAACAACAGAAACGGTGAAGGTCAAATATATGTCCGTGTATGTTTGTCTCTTTGATTCTTGCAATAAAATTTGGCAATGGTTCCTACGTTTCGGGCGATTTCAAGACTATTCTTGCTCAAATTGTTAACAGCGTCTTCTCCGTCATCATTGCAAGCCCTCAAAAACTCTACCCATGAGCAGGTCTAACCTTCAGCTAAGACTATTTTCGCTCGGATCTGTTCATATATTAGAATGTGTGATGGCTGTAAAGTAGAGACATAATTTTCTCTGCCATCGAGAACTGGAAACACAGTGAATTATCTATAGTTATCTCCCTTGCACCCTGAGCAATTTCATTATTCTGTTAAATATTCAAACGCTAATAAAGCTACATTTAACGATAGATGTAACTACGTACAAGCGAACACGCATACACGCAAGCATATACACAAATACACACACACATAGACACGTACACACATACACACGTACACAAGTACTCACACATACGCACATATCCACGCAGTTGCGCGCGTTTATGAAAAATATTTTTACTTCTACACAAAAATTGCTAGTGCGCATGCGCATATACCATATATGCACAAACACACATGCATATATATATGGATATATATATATATATATATATATATATATATATATATATATATATATATATATATATATATATATGTTTATTCCGTGTTTTTCTCCTTGTTTTCTCCGTATTCTTTCTGTTGAAGAGCGTAGCTCGAAACGTTAAAGACTTTCTGTATTCCCGAGCGTCAAACTAATACATCCTTTTGTTGTTTACACCACCTGTTCTCGTCTGTTGTTGTTTTTTTCGTAAATTCTCCAATATATATATATATATATATATATATATATATATATATATATATATAACTTCCCCAATTCAGCAATGCCCAGATACCGAACGAGTGCATGCAGAACGGTTTTATCACTCTGCACACATCTCGAGCGGGCCCGTTTGCCCATTCTCCCACCAGTTGCGGCAAATATCTGCCAAGAGATTCTGGGATATGAAAGTAAAGCTCAAAGTGTAGATCATCCATCGCTGGAGACTTCTCGCTCGTGCGGTTAGTCATCGTGCCACGTACGTCCCCAGTTTTTATTGGCGTTTCGCATCTCTGGCCGAAAACCACGTCGGGCCATCGTGGTAGAAGGCAAGGCCCATCCCCGTCTCCTAAACACACAGAAGGTTGCATCTCTCGTTGAAGTGTAGCAGCATAGTCATTGATCACTAGTAGTTGAAACTGCTTGGCGGAATCAATTGTAATTCTTTGATTCCCCTCCATGGATTCATCACCTGTCAAGATCTCTATGGTCTCCATTGATCACTAATGGACAAACATGACTTTAGCCATTTTCTTTTTTATTTATTTCTATTTTTGTATATTTATTTGGTTATCTGATAAATCTGTTCGATTTTTCCATTTATTTTAAGATTTATCTTTCATCAAGAATTTTAACAAATCAGTCAGAAATATATATTCCTTCATTTCCTTCATTATTCACGGCTACTTGTCCGAGATAAGATTAAAAAAATAAAAGATATACATACATACATACATACATACAAATATATATGCAGACACACACACACACACACACATATATATATATATATAAAAGATTTTAAAAGATACTTGATACAGTCAATATTTGAAGAGATTTTCTTAAAGATTATAATAAGTTTAAAAAATTTGAGAAAAACTGATGACACGAACCTACACACACACACATACATACATTGATATATATATAGGGAGAATTCACACACAAAAAAAAGACGAAGACGGGTGGTGTAGACAACAAACAGATGTATTAGTTTAACGCTCGGGAAGTGAAGAAGTCTTTAACGTTTCGAGTCTACGCTCTTCCACAGAAAGGAACACAGAAAGAAACCGGGAGAGAAAATAGAAAAAGGTTTAGTGACTAGCGATCTATCATGGCGAATGCTGGACAGAGGGGTCACACAGGAGAGCTAAGAAGAAGGGGAAGTAATAACGTAGTGGTGATCCCAAAACGAAGGTGCGCGTGCGTGTGTGTAAGAGAGTATGCATGAGCGTGCGGAAGAGGGCCGTTGATCTTGACGTGTGCATGTGTGTATATGTAGGTATGTGGATGTGGGGTTGAGAAGTGGTCAGTGCTAGTGTGTGCGTGGTGGTGTGATGTGATGTGGAGTTGTGGTATGTGTGTGTATATATACTCTGTGTGCGCGCGCGTGTGTATGTCTGTGTGTGTATATATATGATATTCGTTTATATAAATACATCTATTTTTCATCTTTTCATTTTCTAGATTAATTACAAGATTTACTTTATTTACCGCCCTTTGACCGTATCCTGTGAGTTACCTCCGCTGTCAACACTACGTAAGTGAGATTTTGTTGATTTTACGTGATATTAACGCGAAGCCCGTTTAGCCAATGAGAAGCGCCTCTTCTTCCACTGTCTTTCATTTTCTTCTGTGATTGTTATCGTTTATGTTCCGCCATAACAGCCATCTAAAGATGATTATAAAAGGCTAACAGCTTCCATAAATTATGATAATTATTTTGCCCTATTTATACTGAGTTCTGTCTCTTCCGTTCGTTACCACCAACGTACATTTGTATATACAATGGTCAACAGACAGTGCCTCACTACATTATTACTTGTTGTGGTTGTCTTTATCTAAAATATACGAGCAATCGATCGGACTGTTTAGCAAATTATCTTCGGTGATCTTATGTCCACAGATGATTAACAAATTTGATTGTTCTTCGTCAAGTTTAGTCACTTGGTCGAAAATTGCTGGACAACTGAGATATAAAATAGGCTTGTGGTCAGTTACACTACATATATCATGTTCAAGTATTGTAGCTTTGAAATGATGTCGTATGGCCTACGTTTATCAGTCACCAGGAAAATATCCATCATAACCATCGCCTGATGATGCTAGCTAGATAATAGCTGTACTCTCTATTTCAATATCTAGAATTTCTCAGTTAAACAAAAGAGGCAATATCGTGACCCATTGAAATATGAAGTAGTTTTACTTCATTACATCATCGAACTGATGGGCATTCAGACCCTGAGTTTCCAGATACATTGGCGAATGCCTGTAGAGTTTTCCCTATTCCTTGATCTAAATGAGTGAAATTGATGATGGTAACGGTCTTTGAATGTGTTCGCTGTGAGCCTCATTTAATTCTTTTCAATGCCACTCAGGAATGATAGGGACTCTTGATATATAGAGAACTGGACGGGATGATCAATGGTATGACCTTCGTTACTCATCACTCCTAAAACCATTGCAGTTGCTGAATACTTAGCGTGAGTCACACTGGAGAATTCAGAAGGATTTACATGTAATCATGTCATTTTTTTTCTGTTAGTCTTTTGGTTTTTGGTCAAAGGTTTTTCATCAGAGAAGAACCAAAGCAGGCCATGTTTGTGAGGCTTATTATGAATCAAATGGTTCTCCTGTGTCTTTGCAGACAGGAATTGGCCTCTCCTTAGTACATATGACTTGTGTCGAATGTCTTCATGCGCACCAGTTCTGACAGTTCACTCCGACACATGAAGTTCTTTTGCGATGGATCTCAGTGATTTTTCTGAGATCATCATCGATTATATTTAGAATCCGTTGAATGAATTGCGGTGCTCTTATGATATCTGAACGCTTAGAATCTCTTTTTCATTTCTTTTTGCTACAGATCAAACATTCTTACCGGAGGCTTTCAATTCCATCTGCACTTTATGTATAATACAAAGTTCTTGCAACATTTAGAAATACCCTTCGCACTCTGTGCATGTACCATGTGCATGTACCATGTGCATGTGTATGTACCGTTTGTGTGTGTGTGTGTGTGTGTGTGTGTGTATGTGTGTGTGTGTGTGTGTGTGTGTTTAACGAATCAAGCAAGTTGCATATAATCGTACGCAGTGCTTAATATAAAGCACATCAGGTTTATTTAAATAGTGTTTTACTCTTTTACAAAATTATGAAAGCCTCGTCAATCAATTATTACAATTAATCACAAACAGTCGAACATTTATCGAACATCTAATCGAACATATTCTAAACATAGACTGACGTATCAATCTCTTCTCATGAAAGATGTTCGATTTTTTCTTTCTTCCTTTTTTTTTTTTTTTTAGCATTTTCAAATTAATCGTAGTTTTTACGTAAGACAGTGTGCAAAAGATATAAAGATATTAAATATATTTAATACAAAAAAATGTACAAATGTTTACATATAAAAAAAAGTCCGACTTCCACTGAATGGAAATGATTTCAGGAATTAAGGGGGTTTAGTAGCAGTTTTACGAGTCCAACAGCTGTTTCTGGAGATTCGGTCATCATCGGATACCACCAGCCTCCGTCTTCAGGGAAGAATTTTACATTTGAGGTGTTGACAGAATGGAGATTAAAGATGGAATTTTACACTTGCGGTGCTGACAGAATGAAGATTAAAGATCGATCACCAAACCCCCAGAAACAGCTGTTGGACTCGTAAAACTCAATTCCCTTAATTCCTGATATCATTTCCGTTCTGTGTAAGTCGGATTTTTTTTATATGTAAACATATGTACATTTTTTGTATTAAATATATTTAATATTTTTTTGTGCATTGACTTACCCAGCTTGCTTGTCCTTATATTTACGCCTATATATATATATATATATATATATTCTATAATTATAAACATAATTATAATTAGGAATAAGCTAATTGCTTCACTACATTAGAAATAGGAGTTAAAAATTCCTTTTCTACTACCGTAAGAATCTCCCAGACAGTAACACACTGTTTTACGTAGGCAAAAAGAAAAATAATGAATCCACACGACTTCGATTAGCCACAGACGCGTTTCGAGATTAAAGTATATTTACTTATTTATTTCTCATCGTCAGTGTAGCATTTCAAATATAAAATTTGAAGGTGCCTAGGGTTACGCGATCGAGCGACATCGCGCAACAGATATCCAACCAACACTTCCCATATATTTCCAATCTGGACGGGACGACAGTCCGTTGCAGGATTACTCACTTTTGTTAACTGAGTAAACTGAAACAAACGTGAAACGAAGTGTTCTGCTCAAGAACACAACGTGTCTCCCGGTCCTGGAATCGAAACCACAATCTTATGATCACGAGTCCAACACTCGAACCACGTGGCTACGCGCCTCTAAACGCGTATAATTGAACGTTCTTGTTTTCGTGTGTGTCATTATCAGTCCTTACTGTGCTCTTTAAGCCATTGAGCAGCAAACTGACGCCACTGGTTGCGGTTTTCTCTGCGTCCGGCCATGCGATATTGTCCTCTTTCATGTCCGTTTCCAATGTTCTGCGCCATGTCGTTTTCGATTTTCCTCTCTCTCTCTATTTTCCGCCTCCGGCGGTCTCCATCTGACAACTGCTTTAGAATGGCGTTGTTCTGGCAGCCAGAGGAAGTGAGCTGCTGGCTTTAATCTCTGTTCTGTATGTACGTAGGCGTAATACGAGAGTGTATTCGGATGGCAAAACGTCGTTTTGTGTGCATGATCAGCGAAATAAAGAACGAGGG
>NC_142952.1:1364966-1367466 GCF_046866305.1 Octopus bimaculoides | reverse complement strand
CTTTTTTTAAATATTATTATTATTATTATTATTATTATTATTATTATTATTATTATTATTATTATTATTATTATTATTATTATTATTATTATTATTATTACAGGCGGTGAGCTGGCAGAACCGTTAGCACGCTGGACGAAATGCTTAGCCGTATTTCGTCCGTCCCTACGTTCTGAGTTCAAATTCCGCCGAAGTTGACTTTGCCTTTCATCGTTTCGGGTCGATAAATTAAGTACCAGTTATGCATTGGGCTCGATGTAATCGACTCAATCTCCTTCCGCAAGATGCCCTTGAAGAAAAAATTTGAAACCATCATCATTATTATTATTATTATCATTATTAATATTATTTAACTACAGCGTGCGGACAAGATCGTTAACACGCCGGACGAAATGCTTAGCGGCACTTTGTCGATCTTTACGTTCTGAGTTCAAATTCCAACGATCTCAACTTTGCTTCTCGTCCATTCGGAGTCGATGAAATAAGTGGGGTCGATGTAATCAACTATGCCCCCCCCACCTCGGAATTTCTGGCCTTGTGCTAAAATTTGAAACCATTATTATTGTTATTATTATTATTAAGGCAACGAGATGGCAGAATCGTTAGCAGACCGACCAAAACGCATAACGGCATTTCGCTCGTCCTTACGTTCTGAGTTCAAATTCCGCTGACGTCGATTTTGTCTTCCATCCTTTCGGGGTCGATAAATTTAGCACCGGTTGCGTACTGGGGTCGATCTAATCGACTGGCCCCCCTCCCCAAAAATTTCGGGCCTTGTGCCTAGAGTAGAAAAGATTATTATTATTATTATTATTATTATTATTATTATTATTATTATTATTATTAATTGTCTCTCGCTGAAGATCTCTGCATCATCCATGGGTTCTGATATTTTGCATACTATTCTATCTCATCCCTATTCCTTTCCTTTTCTTTCCCTCATCTTTTATGCAAACTCCCACACAAATTGTCCTTGTAATGCCCTTCTCATGATTTACACTTGAGGCAAATATACGAAGTTATTATTATCATTATTATTATTATTATTTTTATTATTATTATTATTATGTAGACGGCGTAGTGGCAGAATCGTTAGCACGCTGGACGAAATGCTTAGCGGCATTCCATCCGTCTCTACGATCTGAGTTCGAATTCCACCGAGTTCGACTCAGCCTTTCATCGTTTCGGGGTCGATAAAATAAGTACCATTGAAACACTGGGGTCGATGTAATCGACTTATACTCTTCCCCCGTAATTGCTGCCCTTCAGGCAAAATTTGAAACCATTATTATTATTATTATTATTATTATTATTATTATTATTATTATCACCATTATTATCATCACCATCATCATCATTATTATTATTATTCAACATTTGATAGTTTCAAGCAGATTTCTACCGCTTAATCTCCGTGTTGCTGGGGTTTGTGCGGCATTGTGTGTGTGTGTGTTTTGTTGTTGCTGTTGTTGATGGAGAGCCTGTAAAATCTTCCAGGTATTGTCTTGCATCCGTTTGTTTTGTTATGAGGTCAGGTTGCAGTTTTTTTTTTTGTCGTATTAATGTTTGTATTTTGTGTTGTGTGTGTGATGCGAGTTGTATTCTTTTGTCGGGTATCCGACCTGTAGAATACATGTTGTGGTCGTTGTTTATTTCATTGGATATTTATTATATAAAGTGTGTCTTTTGTTTGCTGATTGTTTTGTTTAGGTTGTATTATTGAATTGATAATGTCTTGCGTAGGATGTGAACTGTTCTTAACAAGACTCTCTCTCTCTCTCTCTCTCTCTCTCTCTCTCTCTCTCTCTCTCTCTCTCTCTCTCTCTCTCTCTCTCTCTCTCTGTATATATATATATATATTAGATAGTGTGCAATGTTGAGGGTGCAGGTATAATTTCTTCGTTTTTGTTCATATGTATTTTTATCATTCCCAATGCTCCAATTATTATTGGTATTGTTTTCACCCGCATGCTCCACATCTTGAATACTTCAATTTCGAGATCTTTGTACTTTGACAATTTCTCCACTTCTTTTGGGGCAATATTTTGGTCGGGTGTTTTATTCAGCACGCCGTCAAAGTAACACTCATCATGACTAACTGTTTGATGAGGGTACACTAGGCACATGCATCGCAACCATATCTGCGCGAAATAGTGATCTCATATCAAAATAAACAGCGGTTGGGGCCCAATTAAAATGCAACACTGAATGAACTTTTCTGTTGTCTATGTTTCCCCCCATTTAATCCGAAAAATTTCGTGTGACTGATTCTTTGAACTTGGTGCTCTGCCAAGTAGTTTTATGTACACATTGTTCAAAATCTTTATATAAAGGTGGTATTAAAATACCTAAAAACTTAATTTTTAAGTTGTTTCTGAATATATTTGCCCTCCAGAATATTGGCTTCTGTTATCGAAAACTAACTCTATAATACTTGCTTCAATGTACGACTGTTTCGTAAGTTGTTTTATCTGAGTAGCATCACTTAGAATTTCCATCA
>NC_142952.1:1352466-1359966 GCF_046866305.1 Octopus bimaculoides | reverse complement strand
AAGCTATGCCTATATAAATTCTAAAGGTATTGCTAATATTAGCAGTGCAGTGGTAAACGAAATCCTTAGTTAAACTATTGTAATTCAAAAGGTCAGACTTTGATATTTGTCTTGTATAGAGGCTGGTTTGCTCTTCATTATTAAATATATAAGCATTAATGTGTGCATATATGCATTTATGCGTGTATACATACATATAACATACGCACAGACAGACAGACAGACAGACAGACAGACAGACAGACAGACAGACAGATAGATAGATTTGTGCGCGTGATTGTTGGGTTTACTGAGACTAAGTTTTGACTCTTAACTCCTTTCATCTGCAAATATTTATTTTTTATAATACTATAATTTAATAACCCTCACGTTGGAATATGTATGCGTATGCGTGTAGAGAAGCGGGATGCCTCTACCGAGACGAAGGACCCCTGATTCTGAACAAATACATCTCGCATACTATTGACCAGTTCAGGAAATGTCCACTAATTCTTCCAGACTCTTAAGCTTCCAAATCACACCTGAAACATTCACCCCTTCATGCATGTAGATCTATTCAAACATTTCTAATCCGACGCACAATGTCTAGCTTAATTATGGCTCTAGTGATTACTCTGTCACTGGAACTTCCAAACCTCTTGAAATAACGCTAACCACAATTCTATGCAATTGAGACTAAATACAAAGATTAGATACATATACCTTCAGTATTTTTTAACCAACACTTATTTTGTGACTTGTCATCAATTTTTTTTCTGTTTTAATAGGTTTCTGGTATTTTCATCTATTTTAATTAATTCTGTATCCTAGTCCAATGGACGCAGCTATAGCCTTGTAGTTATCAAGTTCCTTGTACACTCACGTGGTTCTGGGTTCGATCCCACTATATGCGGTACCTTGGACAAGGGCCTTCTACCATAAGCTTGGTGAGTGAAAATCAAAAATGTATGTGTGTGTGTGTGTGTGTAACCTTCACTGATTTCCATCGGGTTGCAGGTATTCGAACTAAATTCCTGCTCCATCAGTGTCAGAGGTTCTATAAAATATCTATAGTGCACTTATCTCTTTCCTTTGGCTATTAACAAAATATTTCTTGAGTTCTTCTGGATATTTCAAATATGTTGACAACAGCAATAATGATTTCACCAATTCCCTGTTATATTCTTACATACAATCCATTTATGAATTTCTTTCCTTGAAAAAAAGAAAAAAAGCAACAGCTCGTTATTGTTTTTTTATTTCGTCCATGTCCTGCCGAAATATTTGATACGATGCTATCAATTTCCTTCATAATGATCGCGCTCTTGTCTTGAAAATCTGGCTTCACATCCTGGCTATTCGCATTGTCAAATTTCTGTTATTTGTCTGAAATAAATGACAGTTTGATGTCAACTTTGAAATACAGAGAAGACTTGTAAGTTATGCAGTATTTATGGTTTACAATGTTCCTTCATCGATAAGTAAGAAACAATGACTCTCTATGGTCTATAGTTTCCTGTCAGGCGACCCAAATTAGCTGTATTTAATAACCAATTTAAGGTTAATCGGCATAGTGCAATATAAAGACTTTCTGGCAGATATTACAACAATTCCAGCAGATATTTTCCTGCCGTTCAAGTAGATAATACTGGTTTATTAACCATTTTTGTCACTTGAAAGATCGCAAATAGCAAGAGAATCTGATTAGTAAAGGGACGGTCGTCTGCTTAGAACGAATAAATTAACTTTACTAAAAGTTTTGACTACGTTTTCTTCTATTTTATGAATGTGTGTTTATATGTGTTCATGTGCATTGTAGAATATGACTGAAAACAGCAGTGGCCCGGGACATGACTTCTTTGGACTTTATAAAGAGGATTCAACACTTATCTTAGACTTCTGCTCAGCTTAACATTCTTTATGTCAATGATGAATTCTCAACTTGAAAGATTCATGAAATATTTTTTTGAAGAAGTTCGCCTCGAAGATCTCTTATATTGTCCTCCGGTTCAACAGCGTTCAAAAATCTTGGAAACCAAGCATTGACTTGAGTCAAAAAGTTTTTGGTCACTTATTTTCTTTATTCGTCAAGTTACAACAGAAGCAGCCTAGCAGTCGAAGTAGGGACCATTGTGCTGCACCGTCTGAAGCCACTTTTACACCAGTTCTTTGGTTCCACGCTGATACCAGTTCTTGTCCTTCGAGGCAAACAAATCCGTCACTAAAGCTTCCACTCCTCTTGGTGTGTGTGTGTGTGTGTGTGTGTGTGTGTGTGTGTGTGTGCGTGTGTGTATGCGTGTATATGCATGTGCGTGCGCGTGTGTGTATGTGTGTGATACGAATATATAGAGTACACCTCCTGCGTCCGTTTTCGTTTTATCTTTCACTGACTCTGAATGGATGCACGGATGAATGTCTGTGAATTCACACAAATATTAAACGACCGTACATATAAAATATGTACGACTGTTTTTATAAACGTGGAGGCTAGAAAAAAATTAGCAGAAACCAATGAGAATGGCTGCCGTCTGTGGCAGCCAAAAAATAACGTAATCATTGATCAAGTACAAGGTTTCTTCAGTTCGTATGACATTAAGTCAAATGCTTCCAAATTTGGGATTCATGTTTATATTCAAATACAGAGAAAGGTCTTTCGTTATATTTTGTCCCAACCCCCATTGACTAAGCCTGAAGACAACGAAAATACTTTAGTCGAATATAGATGAAAAAAAGAAACATGGTGATTCTAAACGTTGGCAAATTTTCTTTTGACGCAATAAAAGTTTAGAAACTTTGTACTTTATGAAATTATGCATCGGAGCAACGGTGGAATGGTGCAAGAATAGTTTTGATTACACATATTATTATAAACACCGTTGCCATATGTGTATCTGTGAATTTTTGTATTCTGAACGTATGTATATATATTTAATCACATATATTTGTATATACGCGTATGTGTGTGAGTGTGTGCATGTGTGTGTAAGAGAGAGAAAGACAGACAGACAGACAGACACAGAGAGAGTGGGATAATGGAGGTGTCTGTATGTGTATGTAGATAGACAGATAGATAGATAGATAGATAGATAGATAGATAGATAGATAGATAGATAGATAGAGATAGATAGGTAGATAGATAGATAGATAGATAGATAGATAGATAGATAGATAGATAGATAGATAGATATACAAACATATTAGTGTTCATTTATAAGTTGTTATTAAAATTTATTATCAAACTAAACAATTACTTTGTAAAGTACGTTAATTAAACTTTTTCAAGGATAGCAGTGACGTCGAAGTTTCGTATATGTGTGTATGAGTGTGTCAGTGTCTATGTGTCTCTGTGTGTGTGTGTGTGTGTGTGTGTGTGTGTGTGTGTGTGTGCATCTGTATGTATGTGTGTGAGCGTGTGTATGTATATCTTCATATGTGTATACACATGTGAGGATATGTGTGCAGATGTATATATATATGTACGTACATTTGTATGTGTCTGCATATATTTTATATCTATATAATGTATATGTGGTTATAACATATGTGCATATATATATAACTATATTTAAGCAGTATGCGTATATGTGTGGGTGTGTGTTCGTGCGTCCGTGTGTGTATGCAATAGAATATATACCATATATATATATGTTGCATATGTCAGTTTTTCATGTATATAATATACATACATAGATGTCAATTTTAAAGAATATTATGTATGTATGTATGTATGTATGTATGTATGCCATTATTCATTTTATTTCAAGATTTCTTGTCAATAGAGAAAGAACCGGTTTCTAACCTAGATCCAAGGCATCAACAACAGCGTATTTTTGCTTGTATGTATGTATATATGTATGTATGTATGTATGTATGTATGTATACAGGTATGTTTGTATGTATGAATGTATCTATGTATCTATGTATATTATACATATATATATATATATATATATATACATATATATATATATATATATATATATATATATAGATAGATATATATATAGATATATAGATATATAGATATATATGTATGTATACATGTGCTTATATATGTGTGTATGCATCTATGTATGTATATGCACACACATACTTAGGCGCGTATGTGCGTGTGTGGTGTATGTGTGTGTGCGTATGTGCGTGTGTACATATATACTCATGTGTTTTGAAAATATAGAAGTAAATTTTCATTTCAAATTTATTGTAAGAGTTCAAATTCAGGTTGACCATTGCGTTTTCATTCTCTCGGGGTCGATAAATTGTATGTGTATGTGTGTGTGCCTGCGTGTGTGCTCGCGCACGGGTGTCTTTGTGTGGGGGGGGGAATATATATATATATATATATGTGTGTGTGTGTGTGTGTGTGTGTGTGTGTGTAGACACATATATTCACATGCGTATAAATATACATAAATATGTGTATGTACTTACGTGTATATAAATGTGTGTGTGTGTGTGTGTGTGTTATACACTCACATATATAAGGATCAGCTTGAAGCAAAATATTAAATTAATATTAGTCTATAGGAAAGCGGTATTGTACAGATGTATAATATATATTAGAAGAACTAATCAGCTGATGATGTGCAAACGGGGCGAAATATAAGGCCTACCATATATGTGTGAATAGGGCTCACTGGGCACTAGTGAGTGCGTGAGTATATATAAATGTATGCATGTACATGTATATATGTACATATATATAAATATATATATGTTAATATATATACATACATATATATATATATATATATATATATATATATATATATATATATATATATATATATATATATACATATACATATATATATATATATATATATATATATATATATATATATATATATATATATATATATATATATATATATATATATATATATATATATGAAAGTTTGTTTTTCTTTTATGTTAGGTTATGCCTAAAAACGATTCTATATTAAGCTGAAGGAGGGCGGCGACCTGGCAGGATCGCTAGTACGCCGTGCAGGGTGCCTGTTTTTACGCTCTGAGTTCTAATTCCCCTGAGGTCGACTTCGCCTTTTGTCCTTTCGCGGTCGATAAAGTAAGTACCAGTTGAACACTGCGGTCGATGTAATAGATTTGCTCCCTCCTCCGAAATTGCTGGCTTTGTGCCAAAATTTGGAACCAGTATTAAATTGATGGATTGCACAACAATTTTTAGGTGAATAGATATTAATTGAATTTCATAAGTAAAATTGTAGACTGTAACTTCGAAACTTCGACTCTTCAAAACTTCGACTCTTCAAAAGACAATCGAGTTCTTTTTTTCTTTGTAAAAGTGTTTTATGTATATGCATGTATGTAGATATATACATAACTATATCTATATACACATATGTATGGATATACCTAAATATTTATATATGTGTTTGTACTTATGTATATATAAATATAAATATATCTGTATATTTATATATATATATATATAATACATATATATGTAAACGTATTTGCCCATGTGTATATTGGTGTATATGTACAAATGCAAGTGTAAGTACGTATGTCTGTGTATAATATTTACAAAAATATATATACACAAATATATATGTATATACTCTACGCACATACATTATATATATATATTTATATATATAAGAATTTAAGGAATGGAGAAAACGCATGTTATAATTGCATACTTTATTCCTACATATGTTTCAAGATAGAAGAAATACACGTAATTATATATATATATATATATATATATATATATATATATATATATATATATATATATATATATATATATATATATATATATTTAATGTATAAAATAAGCGCAATATATTAAATGTGTCCATATAAGTGTATGTATCATAGATAGATAGATAAAGGGTTCGATCCCAACTCTAGTAATCTTTGTTAACTCTATTTATAAAGTTGTACATTCTAAAAATAATGATAATTGAAAGGGAAAAAAACTTGGGATCTATAAAATTTATATATAGTTATATCAAATTTGCGACATAGCATAAAGAAAACATTTAGGGTAGTTTATAAAACATAGGTTAATAAAATATGTTAAATAAAGTTTGCCAAATGATTGGGTCTAAATTGAGCTTTTTGGGGGTCTTTTTTTCATTTTAGTTTTATATAGAATTTGAAGATTGGAATATATATTAATTAAGAGATTAGTTTATGATATAGGAGCTTATATGTATTAGATAGCTAGGGATAACGTATGATGTTTTAGTGTATGTATATATATGTGTGTAGGTGCATCTGTGAGTGTACGTGTGTATACACACACACACATACGCATCCATGCATATATATACATATATATATATATATATGTATATATAAAAGCAAATACACATATGTATGTATATATCAGCGTATACAAGAATATAGGTACATAGGTAGATAGATATATACACATACTAATAGATATATATGTACATAAATATGCAGATATAAAGATACACACACACGTATATATATATATATATATATATATATATATATATATATATATATATATATATATATATATATATATATATATATATATATATATATATATATATTCATATACATATATATATATATTTATATATGTGTACAGTGCCCATGAGTATCCATATTCATATTTATATACCTACATATACATATATATATATATATATATATATATATATATATATATACATTACATATACTTATATAACTATATATGTATGTGTGCGTGTGCGTGTCTAATTGCATATATATGAATATATGTGATTGCGTATGTGTTTCGTTTCCACACCTGAGTACATGGAGACTAACATACGTACTTAAGCCCACGCATATGTACGTAGGTTAGTCGTACAAACGCACGGGTTTCCGCGAGGGCCTCCCACTCTCCCACTTTCATCCACTTGCGGGATCTCTTTGACTGTGTGTGTGTGTGGTATACATACATACATACATACATACATACATACATACATACATACATACATACATACATACATACATATATATATGTGTGTATATACATATGTCTAAGTTGGTACGTGTCTGTATACAGACAACATACGCACATACATCTTGTTTGTACCAAGATCTGCCGCACTGCCTCCAATAACCCAAATACTCGTCTTCGGCGGCGGTTGTGTGTGGGCTACAGAAATGTCGACTAAACTGTTTATTTGCGTCTCAATTAATACAAACTGGATAAAGGAACAATACAAACAAACAATTAAATATTATTACATGAGAGATAATGTTATAGTATATGTAGAACTATGTTAGTTACAATGTTAACAATCTAGCTGTTATTCAGATGTCATATACATGCATGTATATATATATATATATATATATATATATATATATATATATATATATATATATATAAATGTTTACGTTTGTGTATATATGTATATATATAATACATATCATATATATATATATATATATATATATATATATATATATATATATATATATATATATATATGAATGCGTATATCTACTGTTAATATATGTTACAAATATAACTAAAACATA
>NC_142952.1:1337466-1349966 GCF_046866305.1 Octopus bimaculoides | reverse complement strand
ATCTGTCCCACTTCATCGAAATTTAAATGGCTTTGAAGTTCCATCAAATATAAGGCTGTGTGATAAAGGAGCCAGCTATGAAGTCACGTAGTTTGGGATCCCGTCCTGCGGCATGGCACGTCACTGCGCCTTGGTCAAGTCTTTTTTACTATAGCTCCGGGTTGACCAACTATTTCTGAGTGGATGTGGTTGACGGAAACTGTGTGGAAGCTCGCCGTAGATAGAGAGAGTTAGAGATTGCTTATGTGTGTGCGTGTGTCGTCCCAACGCTTGTTTGTTTACGTCCGTCTAACATAGCAGTTTGACAAAAGAGATCGATAGAATAAGTACCAGACTTTGGAAAACGTAAGTACTGGTGTCGATTTGTTTGGCTGAACACTTTCAAGGTGGTACCCCAGCATGGCCACAATCCAGTGAATGAAATATTTAAAGGATACATAGATGTGTGTCTATGTGTGTGTATTTATTTATATCAACATATATATATATATACATACACACATATTTACATATATATATATATATGCATAGATGTAAATGCATACATACATACTTATAATATATATATAGGTACATACATATATATACATATAGACGCATACATACATGTGTGTGTGTGTGTGTGTATGTGTGCATAGGCATAGACTATGAAGTATTTAAATATCATAATGTATATGTTTGTGGTGGTCCTGAGAAGTTATAACTGTGTCATCTTGCAACCAAACAACGCGCTCATTAACCGATGTGCGCAATGCGCCATATTTTACAATGGTCTCCGATTGTTGCACACACACACACACACACACACACACACACACACACACACACTTATAGATCTAATATATTTAAATCCTTGACAAGAAGGCATCAGATGCGTACTATATTTTATCACAAGTACTCTACAGTGACTGTAAATTGATCCCTCGTCAAAATCCTTAGATTCGGCTTTGGTACAATTGGGAAACCGGACAGACATCGTAATCTTGATGATAATGACGTATGCTCAAATGGAAGCATAAACAAAGTAACAGATTTCTACGACGATGCTCATTAGTCTTTAGGAAAAGAGAGACACTGTCTTAGAACGTTGATGTGACATCAGACAACTAAAATTTGTTCAGAACTGGAATTATTAAAGTTCTTTCTTAGACGCGTTTAACGTTTTGCTTGTTCTGTGTAACACATGTGAAACACCGGACATATTTACCTGGTGTTCATGCGCCATATATGATACATATTCCCACTTCACTTTTCAACCACAAGCGTAACTTAGGACTTATGAAGGGGAAACCCTTATATTATTCATAACAAGGAGTAACTAGATGTCTGAAAGAAAACATGAACGTTTAGGATGTATCTCTGAAAATGCTTTGGGCAGAATACTCCTATCTGGAATGTTGTGGCAATTAGTGGTAATGGTAAAGTGATTAGTAAGAATGGTAAGATTGGAAGCTCTTCGTTTAACTCTTCGACCATTTGTCCGGGCACTGGTGATTTCCGCTTCGAACTTTTACAAATTAATCATTGAACTTTGGAAATGTTCATACATCTGACAATCAGGAAGTTCATACGGACAAAAACTTATTTCAAATTTCAGCCAATTCAGATTTCGAGCCTTGATAGTTTACCTACAAATGACCATCAGGAATCTAATACGGTCAAGAATTTGTCTGAAATTTAGGTCAGTTCGCACTTCTGATCTTTGTTCAAAGTGACTAAATCTGTGAAGTTAAGGCGGTGAGCTGGCAGAATCGTTAGCACGCCGGACAAAATGCCTGGCAGTGTTTCGTCCGTCTTCACGTTGACCCCCGCCCGGAGTCAACTTTGCCTTTCATCCTTTCGAGATCTAGAAAATACGTACCAATTGAGCACTGGGGTCGAAATTGCAAGCCTTATGCCAAAAGATCCATTCAGTTTCTTTGTTTTTAAGCGAAAACAAAACACAAGTTTGAAACACAAAGCGATTTATCCAATCAATGATACAATCACTGTTTCATTCCAGTATCCTCCCGCCATCTTGGGGGCAGATCCATTATATCCTGCTCAAAGAATTTCTTGTCTTTATTCACGAAAAACTCTGCCAGATGAATGTTTACATCCTCTTCAATGTACATACATATATACATATGCATATACATAAGTATGCATGTATATAAATATGTATGTATATATACGGGATTTTAAGAGACAGAAAGAGGTGAAAATCTGAAGGCGGAAGGTCGGGCGAATATGGGGAGTGTGATAAAAGTTATCGCCAAACTCCAATAACTTCTGCCACGTCTGCAAAGAGGTGTGCGGTGTTGTATCACCACCTTTAATTTGTCCAACCAGTCACAGTACAAATTGGGACGTCCTGTCTGTCGGAAGAAGCAAAAACTTCTTCAGGTGAAATCTTGCTTTGAGTTTGTTCGTGGTGGTTCACTGCGCTTCTTCTATGATCGTTTGCGCTTCACATTGTTATAGACGATCCATTTTTCGTACCCTTTTACCATTCACTTTTTTTTTTTTTTTTAAAGGCTCGTTTTCTTAACATTTCTGAAACGAATCGCAAATGGAAATCCGTTGGGTGAATTAACCACATTCAATTTATGTTGACCCAAACATCGAGCCAGCTGATGTAACTAAGTTGAGACAGATGGTTTCAACACTCTGGGGGGGAACATCTGCGATCATCCTGGTCGTATTACGGGTGTTGGTGTCACCATTAATCTCAGTTGGCCTGATAGAGCGAAAGGCGTCAATTTCCAGTTCCTTATATTCACTTAATTTGTCAAATTCCTTTACAGATATAGTTTTATCAGTGGGAACACTTACATCTATTAGTCTACAAGTATTTCTTTCTCTGTCTTTAATAATTATGTCTGGTCGATTAGCCTGGATCAGTGTTCACTGGAAAATCCTAGAGGATAGTGACATTTTTACCTTCAACGACTGGCTCAAGATGATGTTCGTACCAGTAAGCAGGAGTGCTGATTTTGTAGTGTTTACATATTTTCCATTGTAAATACTGTCCTACCCTATTATTATTATTATTATTATTATTATTATTATTATTATTATTATTATTATTATTATTATTATTATTATGTTGTTTTTTTTTCTTCTTTCTTCAAATTTTCTTCCATTTCTCGCCGAGTGTTTTCCGTACACATAGGGCAGAGAAACTCGTTGTATGCATTTCCAGTTTACACACGCAAATTCACAGGTAAAACATGTATTTAAAAAAAAAAAAAAAATTCATGAATGGATGTTGTTTTCACAGCGATAATGCTCTTCTCAGTACATGAGTCGTTCCAATTAGCACGATTTTTTGCACTTATTATTATTATTATTATTATTATTATTATTATTATTATTATTATTATTATTATTATTATTATTATTATTATCATTATCATTATTATTATTATTATTATTATTATTATTATTATTATTATTATTATTATTATTATTATTTGGTTTGGCTCAGTTTTGGTCTTATACCCGGTAAGATTTTTTTGGTGACAGGCGGCTATCTATATCCTTAGCTATCCACAAGTTTTCAGCGTCTTCCAAGGGCTTAGAACCTTTCTGATAATCCTTGCTCTCCCTAAGGGACAAACTTTCTGTAGGGGCTCTACCGAACATTCTATTCCAATCTCCTTCAGCCATTTGTCTATATCTTGGCTTACGGTTTCCGACGCACTAATTATTATAGGCACCACCTTTACTATTCTCATGCTCCGAAATTTTCTTATTTCAAATTTTAAGGTATTGTATTTTGGGGGTGGGGTTTTTTTCTCGTACTCTTTCATTACGATCTTGGAATCAAACAGGCATGATGGGTCGATTAGTAAACAACTTCGCTTTTCTTTATTAATAATTGTTATGTCCGGTCTATAATTTTCTGAATTGGAAAGTCCCACAAAATCTTACATTTCTTCGACTCGACGATTGTGCCATGGGTTTCCAGCTTCAAATCCCCATTTCTGGCACAGTTTCCAGTGTAAAATTTTACAACCTGGTCGTGTCTCCATTCCTTGCATTCTTCCTGTGCATTCTTTAATCTTTAATGACGATGTCTGGTCTGTTATCATTTATTTGCCTGACTCTATGTATTCCATAATCCCATAGAATGATAACACTCTCTCTGGTTCTGAATGGCTCTGGGTGGCGTTCATACCAGTTCTTAGAGTGCAGGATATCATAGTGATGGTATACGCTCCAGTACAAGTATTGACCAACTCGATCATGCCTGCTTTTGTACTCTGTAGAGGCAAGGACTGAGCAACCAGCAACAATGTGGTCAATACTCTCAAGTATGTCATTGCAGAGTCTACACTTTGTGTCTACCTCATTGTATGCGACATTAGCTTGATAGTTCCGACTGAGGAGATTCTGGTCTTCTGCCGCTAGGATAATTCCTAGCGGATATTATTATTATTATTATTATTATTATTATTATTTTATGTTTGACTTTTGTTTTGCATTTGTACAAGTTGGATCCAAGTCTCACCCAGAGACCTCAAGAGACAACAAGTTAGAAGTTCATGTAGGTGTTATGCCTAGGGTACCATATATTTGGATTTGTACAGTGTTGTTCAACTGAATGTTTAAGAAACCATAAGAAAATTATGTGTTTGCTTTAAAATTTGAGATCACATAGACAGTATTTTACGTAGGATATGGGCAGTTCCCATGAGCACTATCTTTTGAACTTCAGCCATTTTGGGGTTTCCTGGTATCTGAGCTAGGTAGTAATCAGCCCGTTTCGCTGTCATTCCCAGGGCACCTATGACAATAGGTATTGTTTTCGTCTTCAGATTCAACATTTTGCTAATTTCTATTTCAAGATCTTTATATTTGCTGAGTTTTTGGTAGGTCTTGACAGATACGTTTATATCAATTGGGACAGTCATATCAATGAGGAGGCATGATTTTTGTCTGAAGTCTTTCAGTATGATGTCTGGCCTATTTGCGTCTATCTTTCTGTCAGTTTGAATGGTGAAGTTCCAGAGGAGTGCAATGTGATCATTTTCAAGTACTGGGGGTGGTTTGTGTTCCCACCAGTTTTTATCATGGGGCAAGTCCAGGTTTTTGCATATTACCCAGTGAATATATTGTGCAGCTCTATCATGCCTATTATTATTATTATTATTATTATTATTATTATTATTATTATACCTGCAGTTTTTTTCTATAGTATTGAAAGTAAACTTTGTAATAGCAAGCAAACTGGGAGAGCGTCATTAGAGCGATAGGCAGAACGCTTCGCGATATTTGTTCCGCCACTCTGAGGGTTTTTAGAGAGTTCTTTCATTTACCTCTGAACTGTGTAGACTTCTTTTGATGAGCTCTTCTTTTATTTACCAGTCTAATGATTTATTTTCTATCTCTTTTTTTTTTCGACTGGGATCTTGTTACTTCCGAATTCACGGTACCATTCCGCCCTCTTTTCGTTGCCAAGTTCACAGAATTTCCTCAGTCATTTCTAAATGTTTTGCGGTATATCTTTTCGTTCTTCACATTCTGAGTTCAAATCCAGCCGAAATCACTTTTGCTTTTCATTCCTTTCGGATCGAGCATTGAGCGTCCTTGTAACCAACCAGTCTCTTGCCCCTAAATTTCGGGCCATGAGCCTGAAAGAATAATTATTGGCGACATGGCCCAATCGTTAGCACGCCGGACGGAATGCTTAGTGGCATTTTGTCCGTCCTTACATTCTGAGATCAAATTCCGCTGAGGTCGACTAGCCTTTCATTCTTTTGGGGTCAATAAAATAAGTACCAGTTGGGCACTGGGATAGATCTAATTGATTCATCCCCACCTCCCCCCGAGCTGCCCTTGTTACTAAAATTTGAAATTATTATTATTATTGTTAGTAGTAGTAGTAGTAGTAGTAGTAGTAGTAGTAGTGATGCTGTATTTCCTAATATTTTTCTTGCAACGATTGCTGCTGTTACTACTACTACTACTACTACTACTACTACTACTACTACTACTACTACTACTACTACGAATGTTATCCCTATTGACTGGCAGATCTCTGAACATCTCGTACGTCTCCAATATCGGGATCAATTCCACGCGCGCTTCTCTGGTCACGTGTACAATGATTGTGGTTCTTGCTATTGTTGTCGTTATTCAGTCTTATTCATATGTTCTTTAATACGTACACGTCACTGTAATGGCTGTACTGTTATTATATAAAGGGGTTTTGTTTTGTTTTTTAATATACGTTCGTTGTACATAATGAAATCTCTGTCTGATGACCACCTCGTCGACTGTCGATTAAAATACATTAAAATGTAAATTTGTCTTTACAATTGTTATTGTTGAGGAACTCCGGTTAACTTGTTAGTTAATTACTTGTTAATTAATTACTTGTGGTGATCTAGGGACTTGTCATCTGAGGTAATCTCGATATTTTGCCAATCGAAGCAATCTTGGTATGTTTTTTTGGGGGGTGGGGGGGGGTAGTAGTTGAGGCAATTCGTTGTCTTGTAAGTAATCGAGCTGCCTTTTCAAGCAAATCTGATGTCTTGACAAGTAATCTTGATGTCTATCAAGCAAAATGTGGAATCTGAAGACGAAAACAATACCTATTGTCATAGGTGCCCTGGGAATGACAGCGAAACGGGCTGATTACTACCTAGCTCAGATACCAGGAAACCCCAATCTTGGTATCTTGGTGTTTTGTTTATAACGATAATATTGGTGTCTGGTTACTTGACGAACCATGGCCTTTTATCTGTTGAAAGCAATTTTTGTGTCGTTTCGGCAATCATAGTTTCTACCAAGCAATGTTGGTGTTTTATCAATTGAATCGATCTTGGTGCCTAGACAGTTGAGCAAATTAAGACATTTTGCTAGTTTTGTCAGGTAAATTTATCTTTTTCACCTGAGACCATTTCGGTATCTTGTCAAGCAATTTTCGTGCTTTCTTGGGTGATTTTGATGTTTTCTCCGCTGGTGATTGATCAGTTAGTGCAATTTTGATATTGTCATAAAGAGTTAAATCAATCCAATTATCCTGTCTGAATGAGTTCGAATAATCTTGATGTTGCGTTGGATTGAGGTAAGACAGTTCTGTTTATAACGTATGAAAGAATCAAGACCATTGTTGCATCAGGTGAGAAGTTAAAACAATACTTTGTATCGCGTCAGAACGAGTTCCGACAATTCCGGTATTTATGCTAGACTGAAATGAAGACAAGGCTTAACTCCATGTCAAAAAGAATTAAAAGAATCTTTAATATCACATGAGAAAGGATTCTGTCAACCCAGGAGATGTGTGAGAAAGAATTATGATACTCGGAACTAATTAAGACAAATCTCAGAAAGAGTTAAAAACATCTAGTCAAAAACACTCTTGTATTTGGTCAGACTGAGCTGATGTCACGTGAGTAAGTTTTAAGATAATATTAGTAACACTTAAGGATGTAGGACAAACCTGGTTTTGCGTGAGAAAGAAACAAGACAATATTGCCCTCACGTGAATATTTAGGACAACAATGGTATCATAAGAGAAAAAGTCAAAACAATCAAGTTTAATCACTGCTCCTACGTCAGAAAAGCTTGAAGCAAATTTGGTAACACGTGAGAAAGAAGTAAGGCATTTCCTGTTTCATGTAAGAAAGGCTCTTTGGTATCACGTGTGAAAGAGTTTACTCAATCTTACCACGTGAGAAAGAATTGCGGTAATCCTGGTTCGACGCGGAAAAGAATTGGAGAGTTTCTGAAGCATACTTACGAAAAGGTTGTGGTAAACTTTGGCATCACGTGAGGAAAAGATGGGAGAAACTTAGTGTCACGTGATAGAACGCTAGATTTAAGGAAATCGCTGTTTCACATCATTAATCCTTTCGGAGATGATAAAATAAGCACCAGTTGAACCCTAAGATCGATGAACTCAACTTGCCCCTCCCCTCTAAAATTGCTAGCTTTGTACCAAAATTTTAAACCAGTAGTAGTAGTAGTAGTAGTAGTAGTAGTAGTAGTAGTAGTATAGGAGCGTCGTTAGAATATCGAACAAAGTGTCTAGAGGTATGTGTTCCGAGTCCTGGGTTCAAATCCTATCAGGTTCAGTGTTTTGCCTTTCAGCCTTCCAGGGCCGCAAAATATAGTACCAGTTATAAACTAGTGTCCATATAATCGAATCCACAAGATTCCTGGCCTTGGGCAGGTTAATGCTAGCTTTCTACTGCTCCAGCTGGTCTGGTAGAATCGTCGTGGTGAAGGTACGTATCTTAATGGTTCGGATATTCGGTTCACAATCCGATCATGAGGTTATGAGTTCGATTCCCGGCGGCACGTTGTGTCCTTGAGTAGGGGCTCTATTTCTCGTTGCTCCAGTTCACTGTGCAAGTAAAATGAGGTTATTCAAAGAGGTGGGGACAAGCCTTGTCACATTTTAAGTCACGTGAAACTTCCTGAGAAACTAATGAAGGGTCGGCGTGTCTGTGGAGTGCTCAGCCACTTGCACGTTAACTTCACGAGCAGGTTGTTCCGTCGATCGGATCAACTGGAACGCTCATCGTCGTAACCGACGGAGTGACAGGTTGCACCCCTCGTATTCCTTAGACGTGTGCAGCATTATCTTTGGAGGCGTGGAATCGGGTTTCTATTCCACATCAGTCCTGCTTCGTTGCCTCTGCAGGATTTTTGGTGGTATTTTTAGTGTTTTGTCTATTGAGTAGAATGCGTGTGCGATGTGCACTTTGACAATAACCATCATCATCATCATCATCATTGTCATCGTCGTTGTCATCGCTGTCATCGTCATTTCGTCATCATTGTCATCGTCATCGACGTCGTCGTTATCAAAATTGTTATCGTTGTCACCTTCGTCGTCGTCATCACCGTTGTCATCGTCATCGTTGCCCCCTTGGTCGTCGTTACCACCTTAGCCGTCGTTGTCATCGTCACCGTTGTCATCGTTGTCATCGTCACCGTTGTCATCGTTGTCATCGTCATTATCACTATCACCACTATCATCATCATCATCATCATCATCACCGTCATTGTCGTCGCCATCATCATCATCATCGTCATCACCAGCAGCAGCATCATCTTCATTAAATATTCGTACCATCATTCCCGTCGTCCTCGACGTTTCGGAGAATTGGTTGAGCATCAGAGAGAGAAGTGGAGTCAAGGCGGGGCGAATAAGTTTCTTCCAACTCAATATCGCACCACAACAGCGAAGTTCTTTGTTCTCCTTCTGGGGTCGTTGGAATAACTGCTTGTAACATATGACGAGAATCATCATCACCATCATCATCATCATCATCACCATCATCACCATTATCGTCTTTGCCGTCGTCATTACCATCATCATTAGCAATGTCATAAAAGAAACATCATTAACACCATCGTCGTCGTCGTCGTCGTCGTTAACATCATCATCAGCATCATCGTCATCATCATCGTCATTGCCAAAATCGTCATCATAGATACCAGCATTGCCATCACCACCACCGCCGTCAATATCATCATCAGCGTTATCCTGGCCCCCACCCACTCCAGCGTCTCCGTTTCATCCTCATGCTGATCACCTTCATCATCACGACTATCATCATCATCACCATCATCATCATCATCATCATCATCATCACCATCATCATCATCATCATCATCATCATCACCATCATCATCATCATCATCATCATCATCACCATCATCAACATCATCATCATCATCATCACCATCATCATCATCATCATCATCATCATCATCATCTTCTTCATCATCATCATCATCATCATCATAGATGTCGTCATCAAAGTCATCTTAAAATTTTTGTTTTAGTTGGGTTTTTTTTTTGGGTTTTTTTGTAATTATTTTCACAAAAGTGAATTTAAAAGAAACGGTAAGAAGTGATCGTATTGGTTCAACCGGAAACACTAAGCATTATCATAATGCGGAAGTCTACCATATGCGCCGCCCAGGCCGGACTTCTAGCGCCATGGTAAGCGCATACACATCGAGGAGAAATAGTACCTTTCCGTTGGTAACAGACTTACTTCATACCCGCTTTACATATGGTCACCTGGATTTATACAAACTCTCTTGTTTCGCTTGTCAGATTCGTTCCTGCGTCAAAAATGTCCCTTGCCGAGGTGTTTAGCAATTTACGTAGTGTTAAATGCTGTCGCGGAACACCGAAATAGTCCATCCCCTTCACTTTTTCATTCGTACCTTCTGTGTGGTGCACACATATGAGTGTGTCTACGTACGTATGTACACACACTCTCTCACACATAAACTCACAAACACATACACAAACACGTACACAGAACGTACATATACGCATACATGCACATATGCAAGACTTGTGTGTGAGGACTACTGCGACACACAGTAAGTATTCCTTTCGTTACATAATACTCAGAAAGCTTTCAGAAACAGCGATCGGCCAAAATTACGATATATTAAGCTCCTGTTTCTCCCCGTGAAGAATTATTTGATCTGCTACCTCTACCCACGCCAAAAAAAAAAAAAAAGCAGAACCGTAACCCCCTGATCAAAAAGTGGTTGTCCGGTGGTAAGTTCTTCGATTCTGTTTGCTTCAAATGACAAAATGACAGACATAGCGACGGCAAATTTTTCTATATTTTAAAGTAATTTAGCGCGTTTTTTTGTTTTTGATTTTTTTCATCTTCGTTTTTGTTTCAAATAACATCTTAAGGGAAATGAGAGATTTTTAAGACTTTTTTTGAATGCATTTTGTCAATAAGGAATTTGAATATGCATGTATATATGTTTGTACGTACGTTCGTACGTATGTATGTTATATACGTACGTGTTCGTGTACGAACGTACGAACGTTTGTATGTATGGATGGATGGATGTATGGATGGACGGATGGATGGATGAGTGGATTTAAGTAACTGTATATCAATATAATTATGTATGCTTCAATGTACGTATCTATAGATGCATGTATAAATGTGACTATATATATATATATATATATATATATATATATATAAACGTGCGTGCATTTATATACTTATATATATATATATATATATATATATATATATATATATATATATATATATATATATATATATATATATATACATATATATATATATATATATATATATATATATATATATATATATATACATATATACGTATTTATGTATGCATGTATATATATATATAGACGTATATTTATATAGATATTTGTGCATATATCGATATATGTGAATATATGAGGACAAAAGTAAGCATATAAAAATACATATTTATATCTATATACATGCATTCTCCATTCTTCTCACTCCCAATCTCTCCTCTCTCACTTCCTCTCTCTTCTTCTCTCCCCCCTCTCTCTCTCTCTCTCTCTTTCACTATATACGTATGATATATGAACATGCAAAATAGCGCATGTAGGATTTCATACATGTGTTGTCCATACAATTTATATAAACGCGTGTAAATGCACCGTCAGAAAATGCATCAACGAAGATGCACTTTAAACATATGTATAAATAGTCGATATATTCGTGTGAGCAAACTAACGTGGACAGGGAGTGCTAAATACATATAAATATACATACATATATCTCTATAAATATATGTACATATATACACACATATAAATACGTGTGTATGTAAATGTAGGAATATGCTTCATATATGTACACACACATACAAATATATTTGTATGTATGTGTATGTATATATATATATATATATAATGTTTGTAGTGTGTGCGCCTGTGCGTCAAAATATATGGTGTGATGATAGCTAGTGAGACGAAACTTCGAAGTCACTATCGAACTTTACCGCGTAAAAAAATACGTTAATGTTACACTGCTAAAAGTAGGGAAACCTTCAATTTCAAGTTTGATTGCTTTTTATATGGAATAAGATCCAAAGGGACCCAAGACTACATTTTAATCGAAAAACATATATATATATATGTATGTATGTATATGTACGTATGTATTATGTTTCGAAGGTTGGATGAACGGATTGATGGACGGATGGATTCTATCTGTTTTCTGGTACACAATTTCAATTCTTCTCATATATAACCAGGTTTGTGTTGTACATAAGACATATACAAATAAATCAACAGGTGTAAATGAAGTTACCTGTGCATGGGTACTGTTCTTTCCAGGTGTGTGTGTGTAATTATGTGTATGATGTAAACATATACGCACATACACCCAATTGTTCTACCAACACACATATAACTTATATGTGTATGTATACATATACATACGCAATTGTACAAATATATATGTGTGTGTATCTGTGTGTATATTTGTGAGAGTGCAAATACATTCTTGTGCATACATATATGTAGTTACATATGTGTATATGTATTCGTGTGTGTATATATATGAATACATACACATACACACACAAATTTACATATCCATAAATGTATGTATCTATACAAATATATATATATGCTCATATATATGTGCGTATATATAATACGGACGTAAATATATACATATATACATGTGTGTGTATATATGTATGTATATATATAT
>NC_142952.1:1324966-1329966 GCF_046866305.1 Octopus bimaculoides | reverse complement strand
TATGATGATATACGAAAGTACATATGCATGTATACATGTATATATATATATATATATATATATATATATATATATATATATATAAAGAGAGAGAGAGAGAGAGAGAGAGAGAGAGAGAGAGAGAGAGAGAGAAGGGGAAAGTATGAAAATGATAGAGAGAGATGATATCTCAATAAAAATAAAAACCGTGGTTACGGTGCATTTTGTGGTTAATCTGATGGGATACCCCAATCTGTAGAATTCTGTTAATCTTATTTATTTAAGTAGTCTTCTTAATTGCACTACACCTTAGTAGACACGTGGTGTTTGATTCAGCCCCTGCTACATCAGAACCTACCTCGGAATAATCTTGTGTCTTTCTATTTATGTTTGTCACCTACCACTGGTGGTGGTTTGTTTACGTCCGCGTAACTTAGCGGTCCGGCTTAAGAATCCAACACAATAGGTACCAGGTTTTAGAATTAAATACTGGGGGCTGATTTGTTCGACGAAACTTTTCAAGGCGTTGCTCCAGCATGGCCGCACTCCAGTGACTGAAACAAATAAGGGATACTTAGTTTCTTGTTAATTAATCAGCCATCAGGCTTCCTTTTTCTTTTTTTCTTTTTTTTTTTTTTTTTTGCAAGTAATTTTTGTAAAACAATGTCTGTCATGAAGTTGTGAAGTCTTGAAGTGTTAAAATAAGCTATTTCCATTTACGAGAGAGAGAGAGAGAGAGAGAGAGAGAGAGAGAGAGAGAGAGAGAGAGAGAGAGAGAGAGAGAGAAAGAGAGAGAGAGAGAGAGAGAGAGAGAGAGAGAGAGAGAGAGAGGGAGAGAGAGAGAGAAACAATAGTCATATCGTCACTAAGAACGAATATAATTACTTGCAGACACCAGGCATGTTTTAAAACCTGCCTAGATAACATCTTCAATGTATGAAACTATTAACAGCTCATCACTATATGCTATGTATATTAAACAATATATATAGAGAGAGTGTATATATATATAATATATATATATATATATATATATATATATATATATATATATATATATATATATATATATATATATACATATATACATATACATATTTTACCCGCCCTAGATATATATATATATATATATATATATATATATATATATATATATATATATATATATATATATATATATATATATTATATGTATATATATGTGTGTGTGTATTTATTTATGTATTTATGTATTTATGTGTTTCAGCCAAGTGGCTGCGGTCATGCTGGTGCACCACCGTGATTTTCACGTTCCTTGCATGGCTCTTCTCCCCCACCTGACATGGTCCAATCAAGAGTTTTGATGGCACATCTGGTGTATAAGAGAATTTGACACAGCTGCCCTAAACTGCGTCTCATTACGAGCCATTGGTTCGTCTGGTATCGTGGAGAGGAAAGCGTCAAGTTTTGTCTTGAAGACCTCCGTATCCGTGTCTTGCATGTCTCTCAAATGTTTTGGCAGGGCATTGAAGAGCTGAGGTCCTCTGAAACCGAGGCTGCTGCAGTATCTCGTTCTTATGTGAGATGCAGTGGACGGTACCTTTGGTACCATGCAGTGGCGACCCGTGCGGGCATTCCTGTAGTACTTGATGCCAAAGTTTGGCACCAGTCCTTCCAGTATTTTCCATATGTATATTATTACATATCTCTCCCGCCTGCGCTCCAGGAAGTAGAGACCTAGTGCCTTCAGTCGCTCCCTATAGTTCATCTGTTGGACTGTGGCGATCTTTTTTGTATAGTGCCGCTGAATTGCCTCGAGTTCTGCTGTCCGCTTAATACTGTGTGGTGACCACAACTGAGAGCAATAGTCTAGGCGGCTCAGAACAAATGTCTTCCATAGAATCAACATGACTTTTTGATCCCTTGTACGGAAAGTCCTCAGTATCCACCCTGCCAGTTGTCTGCACTTTGCTGTCAACTTGACAATGTGCATGTGAAATGATGCATCACTACACATGTTGATGCCCAGATCTCTTACTGTTTGTGGTTCTGGGATTGCAGTACCTCCAGGCCCTGTGTATGCAAGTTGGGAGGTACTTGTGGTCTTGTAGCGCAGTACTTGAAAATTTTTTGCATTGAACTGCATATTATTTTGCTCTGCCCACTCATATATTGCATTTAGGTCATTCTGCAGGCTTACAATATCATCAGGATTCTTTATTGCCTGAGATATCTTTGTGTCATCAGCATAGCTAGTGACAGTGGCTCTCCGAGTGACCGTGGGCATGTCCAGAAGGGCCACTATGAACAGTAGTGGCCCCAGAACAGTTCCCTGTGGAACACCGCTCAATATTTGTGTTTCCCTAGATAGTTCTCCATTGGCTGCAACTGTCTGACTTCTACCATTCACGAAGTCATGCAGCCACTCTCCTAATTTACCAGCTATGCCAAGGTTTCGCAGCTTGTGACATATCAAGCCATGATCAACTTTGTCAAAGGCTTTTGCAAAGTCGAGATATATCACATCAACATATGTATTATATATATATATATATATATATATATATATATATATATATATATATATATATATATATATATATATATATATATATATATATATATATATATATATAATATACATAGATAATATATTTATATATATTTAATACACATATATATATACATATATAATATATAGATAGATAGATATATTAGATATGCATGTATAATTATATAATTATATATATATATGCATATGTGTAAGTATATATATACATACATATATATATATATATATATATATATATATATATATATTGCATTGGAAAGAAAGTCTTGTCGCATCTCAAGGTGAGAAAGAAACAATACTTCTTTGATCTTAATTGATATATCTAATCAAGGTAATATTTTCCCTCGTTATTGATAAAAGAATCTCGTCTACTTGGCAAGTGGTTGATCCCTCGGGCGTAAAATTCTTCAGGTTTCGAAACAAACAAACACTCAACATTATTTTTAAGCTCTTCACAATCGATAAATTGTTTTCCTTCAAATTATGTCAAAATGATCCGAAAAGGTGAGTCAAATGGATCGAGGTCACAAGAAAAAGGTGAACGAGAGAAAGCATTTCTATTTATTGTCATAATGTTTCGCTGATTGACTGAGGTAATGTTTGAGCTTGCATTATTGTGTATGAGCAGCATCACATTACGATGTACCAATGATAGGAGAGTCTTCCCTGCAATTTGGTTTTACAATATTTCCAGTTAACGGCAATACTTCTCTGCATGTTTCCTTTTCGTTTAACACTTCATGATAGACAACATCCTACATCCTACATCCTATGTATCCCTCCAGATACATTTTTTTCGTGTATAGTCTTAGTTTTGAGAGTGGATTCTTCTCAGGTGCGAACCATCGTCGGTTTCTTTGGAATTATAGAGAACCTCTTTTTTCACCACTTGAGATGATTCTACGCAGGAAAGGTTCGGTAGCAAATCTACACTTCAATGGCGAGCAACGAGCAACACTTTAGCTAAACTGAGAAGCAGTCAGACAATGAAAGACCCACTGACCAAGTTTAGACACTTTCTTCCAGTTCATGAAGGTGTTTTATTGTCGAAATGCAACTTGAATTGAAATATATTACTAATTCTTGAACAGTTTGCTCTGGATTTCTTCAACTACGGTTTACAGAAGTTCAATATTGACAGAACCAGGTCGTCCACATTGATGGAAGTCTCTCATCCTTTCTCTCTACCGTCTTTGAACCTTTTGCGCCAGCGAAAAAGTTAATCCATGAAAAGTCTGAAGTGTTTCAGAAGTTTCTCTTACGTTTTTTCCCAGTTTAATAAAAATAAAAAATAAAAATTTTTTTTCGCATGGCGAGTTTCCAAACGTATTTATTGCATTCTGCAAATTAGTCAGCTGTGACAAGTAGCGTTTAGTAAGATGTGTTGAAAGTAGTATTCCAGCCATCTCCCTCAATCTGGAATAACAAAGGTTGGCAGGTCAGCTTATTAGACCTATAGTAAGAATGCACTATTATTACAACAATGCATGACAGTTAAACTACCTATCAATATTTGGAGACATTTATACACCCACACACATACGCCATGTGCTTCCATACTGTTTCTCTTTAATAAGGTATTAATCAATAAAATTGGAGATTCGGATGCAAATTTTATCTATAACTACATAATCTTTACACGTGTTTCACTAGCATACAACTGCAGATCGTCACCAGAAAATAGTAATTTATTTCATTGCTTGACACCAACATCAGTTGGTATACACACACACACACACACATGTATACATATATATACATATATATATATATATATATATATATATATATATATAGTCAATTCAAATAAACAAACAATTCCAGTAAGATTCACACAGACCATCCTTGTCCTTCCGACTGTTTTGGATTACCTGATTCATGGATTTATTACTCAACATTTGGATTACGTTACCTTTAAATTCGTTCGGAGTACGTCTTTTCTACACCTTTGATTACACACACACACACACAAACACACACATACACACACACACACACACACACACACACACACACACACACTAATAAATACATCATGATGTGTATATTCATTAACTTCGGACTTGTTGGATTTAAATTTCGTCGTCGAAGAACAATTTCTCTCTTTAGACGCTCTGTTCGGTGATGCAGAGGACTCACAGACCCCTGCGTTTCAACATGATTGTCTCTCCTCAGTAAGAGACTCCACCCAGTGCTTTGAAGATAAGACTTTTTTTTTTTTTTTAGAATTCAGCAATCAAATTATTTACTGAAGCGTGCCTAGTGCCTGGCTTTTTTATGCTTTTAACATTTCTCTTGCAACGGAAATACCGTTAGCTCTAAAATCCTGCTAGACTCCTATTTTCCTTGTTGAATATTTTTGTTTCTCAATAACAGTGTTTAAGAATTGTTCTCGATCTTTTTAAGTTTGTCGTATACGAGATGTCAAGGAAAAGATTCCTAAAATTTCCTCCTCGTGGAAATTTAAAAT
>NC_142952.1:1314966-1317466 GCF_046866305.1 Octopus bimaculoides | reverse complement strand
GCATAGAAACTGTGACAAGACAACTGGGAAGCTTGTAGGTGGTCGGTCGGCCTGTTAGAAATGGAGGCCAAATCTCCCTCATAGCATTTTCGGCTGTCTTCAATAAAGAATGAACTCATTAGTGGATGATGTCCTAGATATTGTATACACACACACACACACACACACATATGTACATACATTTATACATATATATATGTACACACGCACGCACGCATGCGCACCCGGGCACACGCACAAACACATACATTTATGCGCCAATAGCGCTTACATATATATGCACACGCCCACAAACCAGCAGAAACAAATTGTTATTTATTTATATTTTTATTAACCCAGGATGTTGTCAACTTCCTGTAATTCAGACATTTTTTGTTTTTTTGTTTTGTTTTTTTGTTTTTTCGCTGCATCCTTTTCTCTATTCTATTTGTCTGCGCATGCGTTTAGCTAAGTAACTGTTCGCACGAATTTCTTTCGATCCAGATTGCGTTCTTCTCGGTTCAAACATACATACAGGACACACATACATTGGCATACGTACGCAAACACATTCATAACACACATGGGTGTAAATAGATAGATAGATAGATAGATAGATAGATAGATAGATAGATAGATGTTCCGCATCACCTCGTGATAAAATGCGATGATGTGTTTACGTCCTCAAACGTAGCAGATCAGCAAAAGCGACCGATAGAATAAGTATCAGGCTTTAAAAAAACGGAGAGTAAGTCTTGGGGTCAATTCGTACGACTGAAATTCCGCAAGGCGGTGCCCCAGCTTGGCCGCAGTCGAATGACTGAGACAAGTGAAAGATAATAAGAGGAAAGATCTCCTTCCGGTTCCCCTCACTCCATTATTCCTTTATATTCCTTCCCAGGCGCCAGCGTGTGCCGCCCGGAGCTGCCCTCGGACCCCACAAAATATCTTCCTTCCTAGACGCTAGGACGTTTGAAGTTTGCTTTTTGTGTGCCCTTCTGTTTGCCGCCCACGGACCCCACAAAAAACACATATTGCCTACAGCGATAGCCTACAAGATGAAAAGTGCCGCTCCTTTAATAGGACCGCTCCAACCTCCACCCCCACCTACGCTAGTGTTCCTGGGTACAGCTGCACTCTTCTGAAGACTGGTGCACTGTAACACTTCGATTACGATTGATCTTGGGTTACATAACCGGAACAACGCCCGTGTGCTTCTTCACCTCTTCATGTGTAGGCATCGGACTGCAGTCCTGCTGGAGCAGCGCCTTCCAGGGCTTTAGCCGAACAAATCGACTCCAGCACTAGTTTTCTTTTCTTGTTTTCTTTCTTTTTTTCTTTTTTTTTATATACTTTAGTCATTTAAACGCATTTTGTTTCTGTCGCTCATTGGCTTGCAGCATGTAGATCAGACTGGAGTTCAGTTCGGTCTTCTTCTCCATTGATAGTTTTCTGGAGCTTCGAGTCATCTGCGAATATTTTTATTTTGCTGTGTTTGATGACGCTTCAGATGTCGTTCATAAAGTCTATAAAAAGAAGCGGGTCCAAAATAGCGTGAATGTGTGTATATTATGTATGCATGTGTGTGTATGTGTGTGTTCCCAAGTAACAAGTGGTTGTGTGCGTCAGCAAGAATTGCTTTTACCGTTTTTTTTCTTTCTGAAATTTTATTGGTAAACTATATTTTCTTTGCGTTTTTATGACGTTAGAAGAACGTGTGTGTTGAATATTTATTAGAAAAGTACTTCTGAGATATACTTCAAATGCTTGAGTTTAACCCACATACATTCATTCAGCGATAAGAGTCGTCAGAGGAGGAGAGGATTAGAAGAAAAAAAGACAACGTTACTACAACAACCATTATATCAAAGTAGTTGGAGTCTTTGAGTGGACTCTAGCTCTAAACCCAGAAGAGAAATTGTAAGATGCTCATGCCAAGTTTATAAGAAGGTCTTTTAGAGATTTTATTCTGAAGAACGTTCACTAAACGAGGACGGGATTATGGTTAGTGCGACGATTAGAACTTCTGAGTGAGGTCCGAAGAGCGTCAGAAGTTTTGTCAATAATTGTTCAAGTTGTGTATAGGACATTTTGTGCCGAAATATCAGTTATTCTTGCCAATAGACAAAGAACCGGTTTCTAACCTAGATCCAAGCCTCCTTCATTGAAATTTCATCAACATCAACAGGGTATTATTTGTACATGTATGTGTATGTACATGTACAATATTTGGAGTCGGTGCATGTACAGGTTTGTATGTTTTGTTTCATGTATGTATTCTCATGCATGTGGTTGCATGTCAAGGCACGCGCATGTATATGTGTACGCTGATGGTATATGCTATAAGGACGAACTCGTTTGCCCCCATACAGAAACCAAGACTAAGATTTAAGGTTTGTGTAAAGTCCTCGTTGAGGGCATGTGAGATATGGGAAGTCAACCGGGAAAGCAATGCTTATCTTCACCACACATGGAGGAAACGAGTAAAGGAAGAAGTGTGAAACGAGTAAAGAAAGAAGAA
>NC_142952.1:1304966-1309966 GCF_046866305.1 Octopus bimaculoides | reverse complement strand
GGTGTAATATATCCGCAACCACACATTGAACTACAGTTAAGATGACAGCTTAAAATATTGTGGTAGAAAGATGATTTACAAAACGGTAGATAGGTACAATACATCCAGCAACCACACAGAAGTACAGTAACAATGACAAGTGACAAGTTAGAATATTGCTGTGCAATAACGGAAGGTGGATAGGTACAATACATCCAGCAACTGCACATAGAAGTACAGTTGGCCTAAAATATTGATGTGGAAAGATGAATTGCAGAAAGGTTGATAAGGTACAACACATCCAGCAACCACGCTAACAATTGCAGTTAGGATGAGAGCATAATTATGATGGGGGGGAAAAAGTGAGATGACGAGAGACTGAAATAAAACGGTAAAAGTAAAATATGTTTGCAGAAATACAATACATACATATATAATTTCATACACGCACACATATGTATACATACATATACAACTACAATCATCTATGTATATATATCTTTTATCTTTTACTTGTTTCGGTCATTGAACTACGGCCATACTGAGGCTTCGAACGAATCAACCCCAGTACTTTTTATAAACTTGGTACTTATTCTATCGGTGTTTTTTTTTTGTCGAACCGCAACACATAAACATAAATGTTTATATCCTTATTTTCATCACAAGTGAACTTTATTACTCTTCCCAACGGAATATCGATTTCAAATTTTGGCACAATGCCAGCACTCTTGATTACATCGACATCAGTTCTCAACTGCTAATTATTTTAGCCTCGGACCAACCAATGCCTTGTGAGTGAATTTGGTAGAAGGAAACTGTAAGAAGCCCACCGTATGCGTGTGTGTGTGTATGTATGTATGTATTTATATATATATATATATACATACATATATATATATATATATATATATATATATATATATATATATATATATATATATATATATATATATATATATATATATATATATATATATGGACGTGTGTATACAATGTATTGTCTGCAAATACGTATGTTACGTGTATATATATTGCTAGCGCGTGTAGAAGTGCCACTTGAGGGTGTAGATGTGCAAATACAGTAAGATATGTATACACGCTTTTTGCACCGCTGGATTTGTATATAGTGTAAATATATTTCGAATGTGTGCGCCTGTGGTGTTTAAATATCTGTTGACACAATATATAGATGTGTAGCTGTTGTGTGCAGATGTGTATGAAGCATTTATTGGTGTGTGTGTGTGTGTGTGTGTGTGTGTTGTGTACTATGTGTTTGGATATATGTGTACAATTTGTAACATGAGATTATAGTATGCGTAAATGTGTTTCGCGAAGAGCTCTGAATGAGGAAGAGTCTAACCTATGCGTGTGTGCAGGCGCGTGAGTGCGTACGCATGTTCGATGTGTGTGGATGGGTGAGTCTGTATACGGTGCCTGCCTTTGCTGCGTCTATATGTGTGTGTGTGTGTGTGTGTGTGTGTGTGTGTGTGTTGTGCTGTGTCGCCTGTTTCCTCTTGCCTCTGTGTGTGTATCAGTGTGTGTGCTGTATGTGCCTGTGTGTGCTGTATGTGTGTGAGTGTCCGTATGTGTGTGCGCGTGCGCGAGCGCCTCTCTCGAGTGCTGACCGCGTTTGTCCGTGTGTGTGTGTGTGTGTGCGTCGGCTGCCAGTGTGTATAGTGTGTCTGTGTGCGAATGTGTGCATGTGTGTAAGTGTATGTGTATCTGTGGGAATGTGACTGATTCGACTATGCGTTTACGTGCTTCTACGTGTGTGTGTGTGTGTGTGTGTGTGTGCGCGCGTATACGCCGTGATTGTGAATGTCTGTTGTGTGTATATGTGTATGTATATATGTATATTGCGACTGTGTGTGCACAATGTCTGTGTATGTGTGTGTATGCTGTGTGTATATATATTTACGTATGTACATAAACATCTATGTACATATATGTGTTTGTATGCATGTATGTATGCATGTATGTATGTATGTATGTATGTGCATAACTCCAGTATGTATGCGTATATATGTGTGTGTGTGCGTGTGTGTGTGTGCGTGCGTGTGCGCGCGCGTAGCGGAACTACTCCAGGGCCTCACTTCGTTCATGAAACGTAACCATAACATGAACGACGAGTGTTTATAAATACTATCATTGATTTTCCTGCGTTTAACACATATGTATACACATAAACATGCATACACACTTACAAATACATACACGCCTACACACATGCAGAGCATTGAACCATATACAGACGTTCTACAACGTCCAAGTTGAATACAGAGACTTTTAAAATATTTATAGCTCGGAGAATGTGTCCGACCATTTGTATATTTATGAATCGGTTAAATATTTACGGGGACCGCATCGCGTGTGTATATATTCCAGTAACCTCTCTTGTAAGTACCTTGATGTATTTATGTGTGTGTGTGTGTGTGTGTGTGTGTGTGTGTGTGTGTGTGTGTGTGTGTGTGTGTGTGTGTGTGTGTGTGCGCGTGTGTGTGTGTGTTCAATACATGTCTAGTATAGTTACGTGTTTGTGCGTATTTCGGCGAGAGCAATTTTAATGTCTGATGTGTATATATGTATGTATATCTTTCTTATCCTTGTTGCTGTCATATGGCTGCGGCCATGCTGGAGCACCGCCTTGAAGGGCTTTCCGTCGAACAGATAAACCCCAGGTTTTTTTTTTATTTCGTAGCTTAGTACTTATTCTATCGATCCCTTTTTGCCGAACCGCTATTCTACTGGGACGTAAACACACCAACACTGGCTGTCAAGCGGTGATGGGGGACAAACGCAAGCACAAACACACACATACACATATTTACATTTATATATATATATATATATATATATATATATATGTACACGACAGGCTTCTCCCTGTTTCCGTCCACCAAATCCACTCACAAGGGTTTGGTCGGCCTGAGGATATAATGGGAGACACTTGCCCAAGGTGCCACACAGTGAGAATGAACCCGGAACCGTGTGATAAGAAAGCAACCTTCTTACCACATATGTGGGGGTGGTTATAGTTTGGATACGTATAATGTGTGTGTGTGTGTGTGTGTGTGTGTGTGTGTGTGCTTATAGTGTGTCAGAGGAGATGACGGAGGTGTGGGGGCGTGGGTGGGGGGATGTTTCTATGAATGAAAATAGATTATGTACATATGTATATATATATAGATAGATATGTCTCGAATTATACGTACATGTGTATACATATGTGTGTATATATGTGTTCATGTATGTGGGTATATGCGTATAAATGTATACATATAAACACAATTTTGTATTTAGATATACGTAAATATAATACGTATATGTATATATTCGTAAATGCGTGTATATGTATAAATATATATATATATATATATATATATATATATATACACTAAATATATATCCATATACATGTTTATACATATATCCATATATATATATATTCACATGCATAGCTATATATGAACTAATACATAAGTATATGTGTGTGTGTGTATCTGTGTGCGAGTGTGTGTGCGAGTGTATATGTATGTGTGTGTATGCGTGTAGATAATTTGTTGGAATGATACGAAACTCTTTGAAGGTCCGACAAACGTTATCTTCTAGTAAAATAAACGCACCTATGTTTATGTATTGAGTACTTCGTTTTTGAGTTGTAAATGCAAAAGTCACCATAAATACACACGCACATACCACATAAGTATAGATATGTACGTATGCATGTATATCTATGTTTACATACATACATACATACATACATACATACATACATACATACATATATATATATATATATATATATATATATATATTGTCTCCGTATTCTTTCTGTTGAAGAGCGTAGCTCGAAACGTCAAAGACTTTCCGTATTCCCGAGCGTCATACTAATATATACTTTTGTTATTTACACCACCTGTCCTCGTCTGTTGTTATTATTTGTATATTCTCCCATATATATATATATATATATATATATATATATATATATATATATATATATGAGAGAGAGAGAGCGGGGTTGTACTAGAAATCGGTATTAGGGGCTAGGAATACCCATGCTCCAAAATGCAGGGTTTTATGAAGATGCGACGAGGCACTGTAATCCAGCCCCTCTTCGTGAGTAAGGCTCCGCCATTCTCTTGCGTACCCTGCCCATGTCCTTCGCCGTAGATGTACGTGTGTCTGCCTGTGCTTGTGTCTATGTGCATGGATGGATAGATATGTGGATATCTATGTATGTATATATATACACAGTTACCTAAATACGTATATACACATATATACACATACCTGCATGTGCGTGTATGTGTAGTGGAGAATATATATTTCTATATAAATGTGTGTCTCTCTGATTCTGTGTATGCTTGTGTATTTGTGTGGTGGGGGGGGGCTACATTTGGTCACCTGGTAAAGCACCATCGCCAGTTATCTTAGAGACTTTTCACAGGGGGGAAACCACTATGTTGTAAGCATTCGGGTCAGACCTGTAGTTTGAAGGCTCAGTACTCACCACCTTCTATCTGACCAGTCTCGGGTGTCCTGTAAGGGGTCATCATCCCTGGCCTTCCGCTCTGACCACAAGATAACAATAATGCAGACGCGCGCGCGCGCGTGTAGATGAACACTGCATCTTGTACAATATTTTAACAGTGTGTATAACAGAATCTTTATATGCTTATGCATATCACATTACATACATACATACATACATACATACATACATACTTACAAACATACATACATACATACAAATGTATATGCCTCAATAAGTCTTGCCAGGAACAGTTTTTATTTCCCAATGCATACAAACCATACTAAGTATCGCAGTCAAGAGATAGTGTCCCGCTCAGCGATCCAGTTTCGAATCCTGTTTGAAGTCCACGCCATTTTTGTTTCAAGCACCAGAGGGCACTGTCAAATGCCTCACCAAGGCGCCCCTCCTTGTCCCATTACATTATAATATAAAGTCGCTTTGCCTTATGGAGACGAAAAACGAAACCAATGCCTCATTTTTGCAT
>NC_142952.1:1237466-1294966 GCF_046866305.1 Octopus bimaculoides | reverse complement strand
ATATATCATGGTATCTATTAGACTATGTGGGGGGGTGTACAAAGAGAGAGAGGAGGAGATGGAGAGAATTTCATATGAACAACACTCAGAGTCTCTTCGAAATTACCCATCCAGTTAGATTTTTTGATTTTTACCAATGTTGGCATCGCCATTTAGAATTAGGATGGTTCTTGGGAAAATATAAATAAAATTTCCATCATTGTCTCAAATATCAGTTCCACTGTTGCTATAGAAAATACATCAGGAGACACTAACTTGCCAAAGGGAAAAGTTCCGACTTTTCCAAAGTCTGATATTCGGAGCTTTTTACCCTGGTCCACCGACTGTACCATTTTTTGTTTTTTTTTCTGTTTGTTTGCTTGTTTCATTTTTCTATTTTTCATGTCATTTTCTTCAGGCAAAGTTGGTGTCTCTGAGTCAGTCGCTCGATTTACGAAAAATAAAGGGTCAAGTTGCCTTTGAATTATACACTGGTGTCTTTGGAAGAGAAAAGATGCATTAGATAACATAATCGTGGATTTTCTTTAGGAATTATCGGATGGTCATGGCTGGAACGCCTTTGATCATTGCCCTGCACAATCAGAGTTCACCTGGAGCTAGACAACAGCAGCTTTATGACTTCACGCTTGATGTTTTAGGCCATTAGGAAAATCAGTCAAATAAAAGGATCAATATATATATATATATATATATACATGTGTGTGTGTGTGTGTGTGTATGTACATACATGTATATCTTCTTTTTTACTTGTTTCAGTCATTAGATTGCGGCCATGCTGAAGCACCGCCCTTGAATAATTTTTAGTCGAAGGAATCGACTCCAGTACTTCTCTTTTTTTTTTTTTTTTTTAGTCTGGTACGTATTCTATCGGTTCCTTTTGCCGAACCACGAAGTTACGGGAACGTAAACAAACTAATACCAGTTATCAAGCGAGGATGGGAGACAAACACAAACATACACACGCACGCGCGCGCACGCATAAGTGCGTGTATATATATATAAAAATGTGTGTGTGTGTGTCTCTGTGCGTGTGTGTGTGTGTGTGTGTTTGCTTTTATGTCATTTTACATTAAACTGGAGGATTATGCAATATTTTTTGCAGATTACATATTTAATATTCTTTTACAAGAATAGTATCGATAGGGATATCGAAGTTTCAGCCTGTTGAGTCCATATATATGCATATATATATATATATATATATATATATATATATATATATATATATATATATATATATATATATATATACATATACACATATGGAAGTATGCGTAACGATAATGAAATATAAACAATATTCTGTGCTTAAGACTGCATATATAGTTATTTTTTTCTGTACAATCGATAATTCTAGAATATTCTGTATATCTAGAATCTCTTTCTAGCTCGCTTGACTTGATACAGTCAGCATTTATCGGTCTCGTCGGCAAATCCGTGATATGTTTGTATAGGGTCGACAGTTGAATGTGTCGTCTTCCAAATGAAAAATGTACTGTTTATTGCCTGTTTAATATTGTTTTGATTGTTGTAGGCAATAAAGACTTAAATGTTTAACTAGAATGCCACATGTTAGATGTAGAACAAAACACTCGATGTCGTATGTTCGTCGCTGTCGCACGTTACTAGGAAACTCATGGATTCTTGTGCGTGTGACAGTGACTATGCATGGGCATTCTATGCTGCAGTTTTCCAAGGGAGACAACTAGGGTAAAAAAAATTTGGTCTATTCAAGGGAGGTGACTCTATTTGAATTTTTTTTTCTACTTTTTTTTTTTCGTGTCATCAATAAATATCTTTGTGAAATTGTATCGCATTTGTAAAATCACGTTAAATAGTATTGCAAAAACAAAACAACTGGCTTCGAATATGTATCTTTCATAATCCTTTTATTTTTTCCATAGAAAAATATTGACCAATTGGTTAATTTTTCATGAAATACGTCTCAGAATGAAGACACAAAGAGTGATTAATATTTCTCGGCAGACTCACCGCCATTTTCCCACGCTGGTAAAAACTGAATTTGTAGGATTCAGGAGGGACATCAACAATTTTTCTTCTTTTTATCAATATTCATTTCTAAATATTTTGCTATTTTCTAGTCTATTGAGCAAACATCGCTACACTCGGGTTTTGTGAGCCTGTGAAAAAATATCGTAGCAGATCTTTTTCCATGCAGACGATGTTCTTCGTAGGTAAGTAGGTGAAGACCAGTGCAAATCGCGCCTCAAATTATTATTATTATCATCATCATTATTATTATTATTATTATTATTATTATTATTATTGACGTCGCACAGTATACAATATCGTGAGGTTGTTGATTGAAGATCTTGTGTCTACCGGGGGTTTGTGCTGTTTGTCAAGTTACAACACGGACCTCAGACAGACAGTGTGTGTGCGTGTGTGTGTGTGTGTGTGTGTGTGTGTGTGTGTGCGCATGCGTAACATATATGTCCTGATGTTGCTGTCTTCTGTTGTAACGTTGTTTTGATGGAAGGTTTTCGTATGGCTTACTTTTTTTTTACGTCAGTGATTCTGCTCACCCCCACCCCTATGTAGATGAAGCCACATCTTACTTCAGAGTCTGGAGAACTACAGCGTGAATATTGAGGGTCCAGGAATGATGACCCTTCTAGGAGAAACGCTGTTGAAGGAGAAAAGTACAAAAGATCACTTACAAATGCATCTCCAAGATATTGAAAAGACTTCGGAGCAGGACGAAAACTGCATCATGAGGTAAGGAACCTTGCACAGTACATGGAAAAGGGAAAACACCAGGGAATAGTGGAGCTCCTCCTCTACAGTGAAGAAGAGATAAAAAAATTTCTAAATCCGCATGCACATCGAACGAGTTCGCACTCTTCCCCATGCCTACCTAAGACAACGGAGATCTCCTATAGAAAAGAGTATCAGAAGTGTATATGATTCTGTGCAGAGATTTCCCATGTGAGGTGGGAATGTCTTTTGGTAGAATGGACAGCCTTTTGGATGGGCATTTTAAGGAAATCCGCCCTACCAACAAGACCAGATTACCCATTCTTTAAAACAGAGGTAAGTAGCCTTTCTTACATTTTCTCCTCCCAATATGACCGTATTAAAAACTGACATCAGAGTGGAATCGGAGGTGTTGCTCCCAAGGGAATTTACTGCAAGGTGAGTGAAATATTTCACGGACATTCCTTGGGTGACCCTCTTGCCGGCCGATATTAAGCGTTTTTATGTTTTTAAACCTATTCTTCATTTTACAAACGGTTCTGTTTAAGTTTCCCACTCCTTTAACATTTCCAATGTTCTCTCATCCCTCGCCTCTGTGGCAAGTGAAATAAATGAATTATTATTATTATTATTATTATTATTATAAGGCGGCAAGCCGTCTGAATCGCTACCGCTCCAAACAAAATGCTCCCCTTAAAATTACTGGTCGCGTGCCAATATTTGAAAACGTTATTACTTTTATTATCATCATCATCATCATCATCATCATCATCATCATTATTATTATTATTGTCATTATTATTATTGTTATTATTCAGAAATTGAAGACTTGGAAACATCTGTTACAGATTGAGAAACGGTGCCAGTTGTGAATACTGAAAGAAGACGATACCTGTGCAGGTTTATAAAATTTCTGAAAAATGAGAAAAACGAATAAAAGGAAAAACGCAAAAATAAAAATGAATATCAGTGAAATATATTCTTTGTCTCTTATAATTCCAGTCACGTCTAAAATGTGTTACAGGAATTTTTAAATCAATTGTTATTTTTATATTTAATAAAAAAAAAATCTTTGTGCCAGTTGTTTCTGAATAAACAAAATCTATGGTGAAAGATGGCAGGAAACCAAAACTTTGTATAAAGTAATACTGTGAAAGTTCATGCATAATATGCTTTTAAGGATAATACACGATCCTGTATAAGACGCATCCCGATTTTTAAGGACTAAATTATCTGAAAATCTTATAAGGCCATATATAACTTGCAGTATTGCACAACTGCTACATGAATAGATAATCTACCATAATCTCTAAAATATACAATAAAAGAAATTATTCTAAGGAATAAAACTTTACCACATCATTGTGTTTTTGTCGAATAAAATTTGGTGAGGAAAAATTTCGCTGTATAATGGCATATATTACAAATATTCCTAATCTCTGATTTTGAGTTAAAAAACTGCGTATTATGCATGGAATTTTGCAGTAATTGCTGGTAATGTATTGGAAGCAAGGTTGTACAGGATGGTAGTAACAGTAACAAATAAGCCTATGCTGTGACTTAGCCTGTTAGAAATAAGTCAAAAGTCTTTCAAATCATAATGTAATGTTTAAGAAAGAAGGCACGCATTGGATTATATAGTTGTAGATACAATGAAGGAGCTTCTACGAGATAGCGCTACCTACCAGCAATGGCATCCAGAAGGTTGAATCAAACTTTGCAACAGTAAACTTCTAAAGTCAAGTTAAAACGAAATTTGAAATCGTATCAACTTTCCAAGAACCCAAATAGCATTCCATTTTACCTTTACACAAAACCCTGCTACCCATCAGATTCCCTCAAGTAAATACTAACACGCATCAGCAAGAATATAATTGCATATCTTCCAATAAAACTACCTTCAATAGTAAAATACAAGAGTGTTACACTTTTACGTAACCAGGAGAGAATAAATTAGAATCATATCATCTAACAATCTCCATAAGAATACCAGAATTCTTATTATGTGGTACAATCCATCATACAACATTGTTATGAAAACCAGAGGTGCAAAGCATTTTATCTTCGTAATCGGAAATCATGTTGCGAACGACCATAGATAGCACCAGCTGTTCAACTAAAACAACATCAAGGTAATCTACAATTGCATAGAAAGTATGTATAGTGTTTTTAAGGGTCACCAGTACAAATAAATGTAGAGAGAAGTGATTCGGCATTCAATTGTCGAAATACGAAACTTTTCCTCCCAAAGGAAAGTGCTTAGAGAAAAACATTGTCTACAGTACTGGCAACTCCACCAATAACAACACATTAACAAGTTTTGTAAGGTTAACGGAACAATTTTCACAGGAGACTACCAATGACTTATATAGTGTGTAAAATAAAACGCAAGCATTTAAGAACGGACGAAAATGCTGCAACTTATGTCTTATAAAGAAACTTCACATCATTCACCAACCTACCGCAATCTTTATATATAGAGTGGTCAAATTTCGACAAGCGGACAGATACAGCAATCCTGCCACGGGAATTTGAAGTAAAACCGGCTGAGGCACGACAAATAAAAACCATCGGCTTACACCTTTAATACTGCTTAAAGGCATTCCATTCCCTTCTCTTCGAATCCATTAACATATACCACCTGTGTGTGTACACATGAGGGGGTATCGAAAAGCTCTTGGTTTTAGTTAAAAGAAAATACAGGAGGATCGGTTAATTATGATTTTATTCAACATATCCCTTCTCAGATTCACACACTTATTGCAGCAGTCCTTCAGTTTTTCTAGGTCCTGAAAAAGAATTCGGAAGGTTGGGCATCCAGCTAGAACTTTCGCGATGCCCTTAAAGCCAGAAACTTTTCAGCACCCCTTCGTGTATGTAGATAGATAAAGTAAAATATATAAAGAAGGAAAATGCAGAGAAAATTTACGGTGGAAAACATATATATATATGAAATATATTTACATAGTCGACCGGTTTCGCTTATGCTGATCATGACAAAGTGGTTAGTGTTAATTTTATAATTTCATGCTAACATAATAAGTTTTCATTTCATGTTAGAAGGAGGAAGGATATTTTGTAAATAAATTCGGGAGTAAATAAATTTTAGGGGAAGTAATCAGTGATTGTTATTATAAGAAATAAGGGAGGTAATTACCTATTGTTGGAAAGCAAACTGATTATATGTAAATTAAAATCATATATATTTATGAACTAAAACGTTTACATCGTTAAAAGTTGATTATATGTTCATATTAAGGCTCGGTTGATATTTTTCAATAAATGTAGTCTCTTTATTTGACCGTCGTTGTCAACAACATTGTTCCACCACCACGTTACCTTGGGTCGAGAAGGAACTTAGCACCATCCACAGATCTGGTCAGTGGCCCTCAGCAGGTTGTCTCGTAGAAACCTCCAGTTGTCTTCCACATCATGTGAAGCTATATCCCATCTTTCCCTTTTCCTGACGAGGATGCAGTCAATTTGGCTGGTGTGTCTTCCAGATCGGTAGGTGACTGGCAAGTTTCCTGAACTTAGTATTGCAAACCATAAGATCATTTGTGGAAAAGAAAATTTCAATCAACGAGAGGGAAACCTTTGACTTTATTGTACCAATAAATAATATAAACTCTATTACAGAAAACATTGATTATGCTATGGATTTTTTCTTTTTTTGTGTGTACACTAACATTACATGTACATCCATATATGTATTAACACATATATTCCTAGATGCATATATATATATATATATATGTATGTATGCATATATATGTATGAATATACAGATATTTATATTTATTTTATATATTTAATAAATATATACACATTTATATATATATATGTATACACATTATTTACATTTGACAGATATTTGTCCTCATCTTGTTTGTTGTTAATGTTTCGGCTGATATACTCTCCAGCCTTCATCAGAGGTCTTGGGGAAATTTTGAACCTGGGTTCTCATTCCTAAGGTATGAGAACCCAAGTTCGAAATTTCCCCGAGACACCTGATGAAGGCTGGAGAGTATATCAGCCGAAACATTAACAACAAACAAGATGAGGACAAATATCCGTCAATTGTAAATAATGTACGTAATTCCTCATCTATATATATATATAATATTGAGCCACTGTTTCTTGGTAATTTAAAGAACTTTAACAAAATCTATAAAACCCAAATTAATATGAATAAAAAAAATCCAAACAGTACAAACCTTGTTTCCAAATTTTTAGACATATATACGTATACATACATACATATATACACACACACACACATATGTGTATGTGTGTCTATATATACATATGCATATATATATATATATATATATATATACACATACATACATACATACATACATATATATATATATATATATATATATATATATATATATATATATATATATATATATATATATATATATATATATATAAAATTTGACAATTTCATGAATTATTATGAATGTATAGCATTTTAAATGCTGTAAAACCAAACCACCAGACATTTACCAGAATCCAAATTGTGTAGGTGTTATTTTGTTAAAAAAAATAAAGAAAAAGACTTTGGTAGAAATATTCAGAAGGAAACTTTTTTTAAAGTGATTATTTGTTTGTTATTTTTGTGGTGTTTTTTTCTTTGTATTTTTTGTAAAATTTCTCAAAGAATAAAATGAAGATCATCTTTGTTTATTCCATAAGAAGTAAAAAAAAAAAGAAACAAAGAAACAATTTTTTTTAATTGAAAACAAAAATAAAACAATAAAAAAAAGGAACTTTGTTTGTTAATTTGATTTTCAGAATAAAATTGCTAATATTAAAAATTTTTTAAATTTTAATGTTAGAGAATGAGGACATTGGTCAGAAATAATGTCCAGGCTTTGAAAAGGAATGGTTCTCGAAGGTGATGGGGAGTGAGATCGGTATAGCTGAAGGTCAAGCTTAATTCATTGGCAGAATTTCCAAACTGATACCAAAAAATATCTTCCAAGAAACACACACACACACACACAAATATATAAATCCATACATGCATACTCTATACTCAATGCGTAAGCAGAACAGCAAAACTATGCAAGGATTTTTTTTTTCTTTAATTCAACATTTAATTCATTACTGTTGTTATTATGGAAATTCCAGCAATGAAGAATTATTTCTTCGTTAGAAACCAGGAAATTGGTTCCTTCTTTACGAGAAGAATTTGAATAATTAAAATAAATAAAATCATACCTAAATACATAAATACACGCACACGCAGACATACACATACACACTCACACACATGCACAAGCACACACATGCACCACAAACACATACACATGCTGTAAAATAATCTGTAGGTGGAACAGTGAAAATATGCAAGACTTTCCCGAAATTTAATATTAAATGCTTTACTATTGATGTTATGGAAATTTCAGCGATGAAGATTTCTATTTCTGTGTTAGAAATCATCTCCTTCTTTATAAGAAGAATTCAAAGAATTTTTTGAAAAAAAGTGATAATATACATACATGCACGAATATTCACTCAGTAACTCAAGAAATAGCAGAGAGATGGATGTTTGTGTGTAGTTTAATTTGAAAAGAATAAAGGCTGTCATAGTAACAAGAAGAGTAAAAGGTGGAAAGAGGAAGACCTGTTCTGTGTAGTGATGGACAGCTGTTTTGATTGTATGAAGATCAGTTAAAAGGCCATCATTGTAAGCACAGCAAAGAGAGGTAAGAGCAGAGTTGTTCTGTAGAGAGGTGAGCAGCACTTTCATTGTGTGAAGATGAATTTAAAGGCTGCCACAGCAAGAACTCTGTGTGTGTGTGTGTGTGTGTGTGTGTGTGTTTGAGTGCAGTATGTTTGCAGAAGCATAATGTGTCCTGGTACAACAGTGATACGACTGCCTAGAAAACAGTCTGCAATAGTGATCTCAATATGAAGGGAGACAATATCACAGCATTGTGATTGCACACAACGACAGTTTGACAATGCTGTCACTGTGAAGGGAGACAATCTGACAGTGAGATTAGTTCTTTACAACAAAGTCATAAATATGGCATTTTTCAGCGTTTTTTTTTTCCATTGCACTTTGTAACAACATTAACAAATCAATGAAAACAAGACAAAAGAAACAAGCACAACGTGACAACTCCATCGTTTCACAAACCAGCAAGGGAGCCATTATGCGGTCACCTGACCTGCAAGCAATAGCAGCCAGATCTGTTGCAAATCATACCCAACCATCTTAAGAAAAGGATACATTGGATAATGTAGCTCAAACAGGGAGAGGGGACAATAAAACTGAAGAAAAAGGATAGGATGGTCATAAGTGGAAAGCTTTTGAGAATAAGTCTGCTTGAGAAGGGTTGACCTGGGGCTAAACAACTTCATTGCTTCATATTTGGGTGTTTAGGACAAAAAGAAAAAAAAAATGGATCAATATATAAAAAAAAACAACACACACACATATGTACATACATATTTGTACATGCATACATTTATACATACATACACACACACACACATATATATATATATATATATATACAGAGAGAGAGAGGGGGTCGTGTGTGTGTATATATATATCTATGAGAGTGAACAAAGAAAAAGGTACTCAACACATTTAGCAGGAGTTACACGTATTATTTAGAACAGTTTGATTCAGTTGCATTCAACTTAAAGTTCCATTTGACTGTTAGAGGCCTGCGAAACTTTAAGTCGCTTGGAACCGAATCAAACTGCTCTAAATAATACATTTACATATATAAGAATGCTGTTGTAGGGTAGGTATGAGAGGTCAGATCTGGCTGGTTTGAACATAAAACAGAATATTTGGGTCAGTTGTGGCTGGTTTAAATGCTAGAAGGTTAAATCGAATCCAGTGCTTGGCTGGTCCTTTCTTTAATCAAAATTCGCCATGGCAGGATTTGAACACGGAACATAAGGAAATGAAATGAAATAATACAAGGCATTTTGCTTGATACCCTAATGATTCTGCCATTTCACCAGACTAACAACAGCAACAACAATAACAACAACAACTTCAACAATAATAAATAATATCAAAAACAGTAGGTTTAACAGCAGCACATGAGCAGAAATGGTAACTTATGACCATTAAACTAATCTTTATTCAGAAAACAAAATTATGGAAAATACTCACAAAATGTGTGTTTTTCTGTGTGTTTTCCATGCTGAAATCATTTCAAGAATCTTAAGTTCTTTGTGAATACTTTAATATGATATCTTTCTTATACCCTCCACAAATAACAGCCAATGTCTAATTTCTAGCAGAATTCAAATAAAATTAAAACACTATAAATCCTCCAAATGAGTTAAATAAGAATGTAAACACAATTTATTTTTTCTATACCATTGATGGGCAGCAAAAACCTGTAATCCAATGACACGGCAGGTATAATTCTAGCAGCTCCAGTTTTGCTTTAGAATAGCTAAATCAGATTTTCCCTACAGATTTTAGAAATACTGAAATACGAGGACTAAGAAATATTAAGTATAAGCTTTGATTACATTTTATATCAAATATAAGTTTGAGTTCAGAGCAAAGAATTACACTTACAACTGCACAACTGTTTCTGATACAAAATCATAGATCAATTCAGTCAATAACTTTCAGATATAAAAGGTATGCTTCTCGTGGGATTAAGAGTTTTAACTATTTTCCTACTAATCCACCTGAGACTGTTCCTGGCTTTATGATACAAATTTCCTGTCTTAAGGAAATCTAAATTAAAACTTTCTTATTTATGTTCCAAATACTAATTTGATAATGATAAAGTTTTATTAAATTATTTTAAAATATAATTGAAAAAGAGAAAGGAAATTTCAACAGAAATGTGGTAACGAAAGAGTTTAATGATACAAAATATCGTTATTTTTAACAACATAAATTGTTATAAAACAAAAGAAGAGTTTTAAAAAATACAGTGAAACAGATTAATTAATTTTAAATGCTTTTTCTAGAAGAAAAGTTATTGATTGTGAAGGCTGATCTCCCTGGATCAAAATTGTCCCCAAGAAAATCTTCAAAACATTCTGTTGCCCACTTTTAAAGAAGTACAAGGAATGAATCAAGAATGAATTATTGGTTTTCTATCCTAATCTGTTAAAAAGATGTGATGGCTTATCAAACGGATTAAATGTTTAGGATTGTCGTGAATTTGAATGGATCCAACAGTATTTATTTCTTGATAATTGCAAATGCTTACTTAGCCCATGTGATGCAGCGAGCAATAGAGAAAACTGAAGCTCTAAAGAGGAATAAACAAAAGGAGAAACACAAGCTTAGATTGAAAATGGAATAATTTCATAAATAACTATTTTAGATATTTTTTTTTTTACCTATTATTTTATAAATCACGCATTTTGCAAAGTGAACAATAGCACTGATGTCTATAAGGTTTCTAATGAGCCAATCATTGTTTCACTGCATTTACAAAGACAAGAATGACAAGGGAGAGCCTGAGAAACTTGGGTGGAACAAATACCATGGAGTATTTTTTTTTGACTGAATCATCAATTTCTGAGCAGTTTCATACTAACATGAAATTTAGTAAAATGGTAAAGTTTTCATTGCTGAAACTTAATAGCATGGACATAAAAAATGTGTCAAAGTAATTATAAGCAACCTAATGATTATGGATTAGCCATTCAAGTAGATATCCACACACTGTTTCCATCAACCAAATTCCACTCTCAACGGCATCAGTCAACTCAATGCTGTGGTAAAAGATACTTGCTCAAGGTGCCATGCATCAAACCCAGAAACTGTATGCTTGGCAGACAGACTTCTAGGCCGCACAGCTATGTCTTTGTTGATTTACCGATATGATTCAAAAATAAATTTTGCATTGCATATTTATTTCCAAGTTGTTAGATTTTATTTAAAGATTTGATATATTTAAATAATTTTTTTTGAAATAGTCATCAGATCAATGAACAGAATCAGATCAAGAGATAATTTTCTAACTCCCACACAGATATGAGATGGGTTTTAAAAATAAAACAATAGCAAAAGAAACATTTAAAAAAAAAATTATTTCAGCATTTTCATTGTTATTATCCCTAGCCATTCCAAAGGTATGAGACATTTTGGCACAGCCATCTTGGTGCTGCTTACTCGGCATGGCTGATATGATGCTGACTAGAAATCTGGCACTTTAATGTTTCTTGTTCTAATATTTCTCTCCTTCCCTTTCTCCATCTCTATGCTTATATAAAAGGTAACATCCAACACCAGTTAGGCCTATGGTTGCAACATTGTAACCACCAGGCCACATACCTCTACCTGTGTTTATGTGTATGTGAGCACATTTCTCTACACATGTATGAAGAGAAATTGTTGGCACTCCATCGGTAACGACCACGAGTGTTCCAGTTGATTCAATCTCTGAAATTAATGTGCAAGTGGCTGAGCACTCCACAGATACGTGTACCCTTAACATAGTTCTCAGGGAGATTCAGCGTGACACAGTGTGACAAGGCTGGCCCTTTGAAATACAGGTACAACAGAAACAGGAAGAAAGAGAGAAAGTTGTGGTGAAAGAGTACAGAAGGGTTCACCACCATCCCCTGCCGGAGCCTCGTGGAGCTTTAGGTGTTTTCGCTCAATAAACACTCACAACGCCCGGTCTGGGAATCAAAACCGTGATCCTAAGACCACGAGTCCACTGCCCTAACCACTGGGCCATTGTGCCTCCACATGAAGAGAAATAAAGTGTTTATATCAATCATCTTCAATCAATAAATTGTAATGTCTCTCTCTCTCTCTCTCTCTCTCTTTCTATCATTATTTTTCTATCTGCGCACATGTGTGGGCATGTGTGTGTGTGTGCATGTGTGTTCACTTCTAGTGCCAAAAAGTACTACCACCAAAACATACTAAAGATCCAGCCAGTGATGCCAAATTTTCAGCATCCAAAACACCTGCGCCAAAATCATCTCGTTCTGTCATTCCCCAAATGCTGCTGTTAAACGAAGATTCAATGAATTTCTATAAAATTTTGCAATAATAACAGTTGGTGCAACGAAATTTGTGTAAAGTTGAAAACAAGTTGAGTTTGCTGCAGCATGTCAAACAGAAGTGTTTCGTCAGTCAACATTGTATGAAAATAAAATCTTCCACCAACACCAAAGAAGAAGTCAATTGTTGACTCTTTCGAATATTCACCTTCTAAGCTTATAAAATGTTGAGAATCTGATAAGAGGGGTAGGGCGAGTTTTTATAAGAAAAAGGAAAAAAAATAATTTATACAAACACAAGCATTTATACATCTCCATATATATATATATATATATATATATATATAGATGTACTTGTATGTATAGATATAGATATATCGATATAATATATATACATATATGTTTCTAAGTGTGCATACACATATACATATACATTCATAGATATATCTTTTATTAGTTTATATATACCTACACATATCATATATATATACATACACACACACAATGTTCACACAGACACACACACACGTTCACACACACACACAGATATACACAAACACACACAGACTTATACATATACTCATGACATTCTTTGTGAATAAATATAATTTTATATAAAAAGAAAAAAAAAACAGGAACACAGGTGATTTGTCTAAACGGAGGGAATAAATTGGAAAAAGATATTAATGATTTAAAGTTAAGATGGAAGTGAGCTATTGTGGGTCTCCCACAGTATCTGCCAGTCCTACTAGATAACCCTTTAACTGGGAGTCGTATTCAGTGCTGTCTGGCTTTTCGGTAAGAACCCATGTGTCATCAGCGCCTTGGACATTGGCACGACATACTGGACAAGTTCTGTGCAAAATATTCCTGGAAAAAGAAAGAATACAAACAAATTTATGTCTCAATCTGTGAAGTTAAAAATGACAGAATGATGACAGAAGGAGAATTTATTTTGTATGAAGCACGTCATATGATTGCTTCCAGCTTGGGTTAATTTGTCTTGTGACTAACAGCAGAAGCACATATCTCCCCCACTCTCTCTCTCTCTCTCACACACACACACACACAAAATCATCATTTGGAATGCAAATTGCTCTGCTACACTAAACTCTCATGTGGTGCAACCCACATGGCCAAGTCTTTTCCAGAGTTTTCTTATCACATCAATTGATATTGAAAACCATTCTACAGCCTTCAATGCAGTAACAACAACAACAACATCAACACAAACAGTAAAAAGTGATCACTAAATACCTCAGTGGCATTTTGTACACTGCGTGGTCAGTCCACATCACTCTGTAAGGAGCACAGGGCCAGTTTCCTGGTATCTCTGGTGCATATATTCTTTTCTCCCCTGGATGGGCTGCCAGTCCATTGTAGGCTTACTCATTTCGGCCAGCTGAGTGAACTGGAGCAATGTGAAATGAAGTGTTTTGACCAAGGACACAACACATCGCCTGGTCCAGGAACTGAAACCACAATCTTATGACCATGCGTCCAACACCCTAACCACTAGGCCATGCTCCTGATGCTCTACCAATTCTACTTAACAGTAATGTAGGAAAGTCTTGGAACTTACCAGGAGTCAATGCAAATTTCACAAAAGCAATGCATACAAGGGAGGATTATTTCAGACTTCCTTTCCATGCAAATGCAACATTCTTCATCTTCTTTATCGGATGAAGTCCCAATCTGTTCAACCCTGAAACAAAAATATAAACCTAATGAGGGGGGGGGGGGGAGATAATTTGAAGAAATTTATTGAATTTACATATTAAGGAGAAAAGGACCACCTGTTGTTTTGGAGCCCAGAGACAGCTACAGACACATATTTTGACCTCAATTTAGGTCCATTGTTGTAAGCTGATCCTTCTCACCCTCAGTATGAACAGTGAAAAATTGGTGCAGGGAACAAATTGCCTTCAAACTATAGCTTATCATCTTAATTAAGGAAATAATGCATTTTATTATTTAAATATTGTCCTTAAAAAGACAGGATGGCCACAGCTGGAACACCTTTCATCATAGTTGACCTTGGAGCTGAATAACAGCAATGAAACTATGAGCCAATGCAGATATCTTTACAAGGCATGCTAACAATAGCAGCCAAATCTCCATGAAATAACAACCTGTTGTCTTTAAACAGGAATAAACACATTAGATAATGTAGTCCAAGGTAGACTGGTCACAACCCAAATGACAACACCATCTGCTCACTCTTTTACACTATCATGCGATGGACACAAACTGAAAGTGTCAGACTCTCTCCCATCCTTGGGGCAGTTGAACTTATTAAACACTTTTATGAACTTTCCTGGATACACTAGATGTCTCGGTAAATGGGATGGCCATGGTTGGAACTTCAATGGAAGATTGCTTCATCCAAACTGGGACTAAAAGACAACATAGTAATCAGTAATTAGCAACTAAGACATCTCTCTTTTGGTTCATAATTACAATCGAGTGATTTCAGTGTCTTATAGAAGGAAACCCCTATTTTGAGATTACTAAACAACATCAAAAGTGACGACCCTTAAGTTAATACTTACTCTTTAAAAAGTAGGGAGGCTGAGCATGTCCCACTCGATGCCGAGTCCCCACTCTGATCATTCAGGTTCATGCTAGCGATTTGCTCCGTGATTTCTTTGTAGAGCAACACATACTCCCTCAGGTTCAGAAGACGGGAAGATTCCACTTTCATTGTACGGGTGTTAATCTGCAAATAGAAAGGGGAGAACAGATTTTGGACCCTTTTTTTTGTAATATTTAATCAGAGAAAGGAGAGCAGCAGTGGCCATCCATTACCTGGTGTAATCCCTCATTGTACAGGAGAAAGAGAGAGAGAGAGAGAGAGAGAGAGAGAGAGAGAGAGAGAAGAGGGAAAGAATGAGAGAGAGAGAGAGAGAGAGAGAAGAGGGAAAGAATGAGAGAGAGAGTAATAACAAAGATGGTGGGGGGGGGGGGGGGGCACTGAACATACATGAATTTGTTGCAATCCCTCATTACACAGGCACAGTGATAGAGAGAGAGAGCCAGAGAGCCACAGAGAGAGAGAGCCACACAGGGAGAGAGAGAGAGAGAGCCACAGAGAGAGACAGAGTAATAAAGATGATAGTTGTGGGAGGCTAAATATAGATGGATCCAATTCCATCTCTTGTTACCCAGGCAACAGATGCAGTGACTAAGGGAGTGAGTAAATGATAAAGGGATGAGAGGTTTCCAAAGAAATACGGGTGCAGGAGATGGGGACTTAATAAACATAATGGATGAGAGAGCATAAATCTTCTTTTTTTTTTTTGACTTGCTTCAGCCATTAGACTGTGGCCATGCGGGAGCACCGCATCAATTTTTAGTTGAAAGAAATGACTCCAGTACTTATTTTTTAAACCACGTACTTATTCTATCGGCCTCTTGCCAATGGGCTTCTTTCAGTTTGTGTCTACCAAACCCGAGGTGCCATGCAGTGGGACTGAACCCAAAACCATGTGCTTGGAAAACAAGCATCTTACCACACAGCTACTCCTACACCTTATACATAGCTTCCCCCCACCCCCACCCCACCCATCAGCTCTTTCGGTCATGCACACTAGCATTGCATAGCCAATGGTGGAAGCGTGTGGACCGCAAATGGGGAACTATGCTGAAAACTAAACCTCATTTTGCCACATTCCATGGGAGTATCTCAGTTGGCCGATGAATTTTCCAGGAGACCCTTGTAAGATAAGCACACACACACACACACACACTGAATTAGAAATTATGTTTGCTGTCTTACCTTCTGACATCGAATGCGCACTGTGCCCTTCCATAAAAGTGTGTCATCAGTTCCGATGCAGACAGAAAAACGCAACTGTTTGCCTTTGCGATCAGCAAACCCAGCTGTACTGCAAACAGAAAAAACTTCAGATGAAAATCATTGATTTGGTTATTATTGTTAGCTCTAGATCAATCCTCATGAGGCAGACCAATGAATTCAAAGCCATTCCGGACATGACTATCCAAAATACTTCCATATCTAACCATTGTGTTCTTTAGGATGTCAGGATGTGATTTGAGTGTGATTTGGTTGTTGTTTCTAGCTAAATCAACAGGCTGTATAAAAGCTTCCCTCTTTGGCTTGTGTGGCTGTTGTTATTTAGATCCACCCATGTTAGGCCTCATCAAGAAGATTTATAAACTGTATTGAATTCCAAAATGGTAACCAAAGACAGTGGATAATCTTGTAGACTTTTAGCAAGTCAGTTGCAAGATGGTGAATGGATTGCCCAGAGAAGCAATCCATTCCAGATATGGTAAGTTACTGAGAGAGGGCAGTTGTTTGGTTGCACGTCTCTGGACCACTTCCTACAGGTCAATATTCTGGACTAGATGGAGGTTGCAGACTGGAGATGCAAATTGAAGTGTGGATGTATCAAAACAAATTCAAACAGTATTTGATTAGGGTACCCACAAGTACCACCTTTGGCCAACAGAAAAGAAAAAGAAAGCATTCAACCTATAAATATACCAGTTCTTCCTAGGCCTCGGCACTTTGCATCATCATAGACTGCATACTGATCACCTGTTGCACAAAAATATCCTATAAAGACTACATCAATAAAAGAAATAAACACACCAACGAAATATATATACTTACGTTCTATTGAGCTCATTAACAGAATCTAAAAATTCTTCATATGTAAGGATAGCAGTTTTCTTTATAATATCAAGATGCTTGGTCAGTTTGCCTTGGACAATACCAAGGTAACTGACAGCTTCTGGAATGCTCTGATTCTGGCCCATCTTGTAATCAATTAGTAAGGTGCTGTAACCCCTAAAATTAAATGAGCAACAAACAGTTAACACCATGAACAAACATCACTGAAATAAAATCCATATTAATCTCTGAGTGGTCGGCGTTAGGAAGGGCATCCAGCTGTAGAAACTCTGCCAAATTAGATTGGAGCCTGGTGTTGCCATCCGGTTTCACCAGTCCTCAGTCAAATCGTCCAACCCATGCTAGCATGGAAAGCGGACGTTAAACGATGATGATGATGATGATGATTAATCATCACCATCATCATCATTTAACGTTTGTTGTTCATACTGTCATGGGTTGGACAGTTTGACCACAGCTGGCAAGATGATGATGATCATTTATGACAGTAGCACGTTGAGAAGCAGAGGCACAATGGAAAGCAGAGGCACAATGGGAAACAGAGGCACAATGGGAAGCAGAGGCACAATGGGAAGCAGAGGCACAATGGGAAACAGAGGCACAATGGGAAGCAGAGGCACAATGGGAAACAGAGGCACAATGGGAAGCAGAGGCACAATGGGAAGCAGAATACTGAGTGATAAAGGCCTCAGCTGATGTATTGAGGAGAGATGTCTGTGTGTGTATAAAACCTGGGGAGCTGTTCTGAGTGACGAGAGTAGGTTCTGGTGACAATTCCTGGTGTCTACGACAGAGGGAAAGGTGGGGGGGTCACAAGATGGGTTCTTGAAGACAAGCCAACTGGCAGGAGATGTAGGGGTTGACCAAGAATGAGATGGTCGGATAATATTCACAGCCTCAGTGAGTCACACTTGGGAATCTTGTCAGAAAGTGTAAAATGAAGTACTGAAGTCAACTTGTTCGAGTAAACCCATCCACGTGGTGCTCCAGCATGGCCACATTCCAACAACTTGAAATAAACAAGAGATAAAAGATACCACAAGTACTCATAATACCACATGATAAGTTTATCTTCCCCTTTTGTTAAGTATGAAGGAAGACAATTGTCAAACTGAGATAAGGATGACATGTTTCATTAAAATAGCATTGTTCTAAAACATGAAGTGGAATTTTTGCATTTGACACTTTATGTTGCATGTCACATGACATCTAAGGAACAGGAAGTCATAAGCAAGGCCAGAGTAGAGATAATGGAGTTGTGAAGTAAGCAGCGCCATCTTCAGGCAAGGACACATCGAGCAGTTGCTCACGGGGCTTGTTGTTAATAAATACCATGGGGCTCAGAGTACTCATGAGTCCAGAGCCCATTTCTAATCTCTGTATGTTGTGGCTTGCTGTCAATATATAAATATTATAGGACCCAGCGCACTGATTTGCCTAGGGTCTCACAAGACTAAGGGCTCATTTCTAATCTACCTACGCTGTGGCTTGCTGTTAATAAATACTTGAGGGCCAGTGCATTAATTTTCTATTCACAAGGCTTTGGTCAGCCCAGGGCTACAACAGAAGATACTCGTCCCAGATGCAGCACGGTGGGACTGAACCCAAAACGACATGGCTGAAAGTGCACTTGTTAAACACACAGCCAAGCCTACACCTATGCAGACTATTAAAATTGATGCAAACTAAAGTCTTAGAAATAGGAGAACAGAACACAGCATGAAGTAGAAGACATTGGTCTCGTGTGACAAGGAAACTCGAGATAACGGAATTTAATCAGCAAAATGAAGGAAACCAACAATTGATATTTTATCTCATTGTTTAGTTTTAAGATAAAACTTCTTGTTTGTTTTCATTTCCAATTCGGTGAAATTTAAATTTCATTTATTTATTTTTATTTATTGTTTTGCTTTGTTTTTGTTTTTTACGCTTTTGTATTTAAGGGAAACTTTTCCATTGTATTCCTCTACTAAAATTAGAATATTTCCTATAATTAACAATCTCCGTTTTAAAGATGAAATATCCGTCCTTTTTATAATAGGCACAAGTGCTGAAATTTGGGTCGGGGAGGAAGACAAGCTGATCGCATCAAACGCCAGTGCTCAAACGGTACTTATGACATTGACCCAGAAAGGGCAAAAAAGGCAAAGTCGACCTTGGTGGCATTTGAACTCTTTCAGGTATCCTCACAAGAAAAAATCCGGGCTAGTCAAGTCTGGGGAACGTGAAGGCCAGTTCACACTGTATATATATATATATATATATATATATATATATATATATATAGCCAAAACAGACCTTACCAGTGTTTGTGCAATGTAAAAAGCACTCAATCCATTCTGTGAAGTGCTTTGCATTAGGAAGGGCATCTAGCCATAAAAAAAACTATCCTAAAACAGACAATGGAACTTGGTACAGTCCTCTAACTTGCCTACTCCTGTCAAACCATCCACCCATGCCAGTATGGAAGACGAATGTTGAATGATGATGATGATGACGATGATGATAAAAATGTGAGACGCTGAAACAATGGGTTTCAAACCATGTGTTCGGTGTTGTTTATCAATGTAATATTTTTTGATAAGCGTTGTCATTATATTTAAGAATAGAATGCAACAGCTGACAAACACAGAAAATAGAATCTGCTTTTAGACAAGAAGAGTAAAGTATTTCTGAACAATCAGAGAGAGAACACAAGCAGTGAACAGGCAGAACCATTCATTATAGTGCTAGACTCTGTGATATTTATGAGGCCTGTACCAAAAGTAGGGCGAAAATGGCCATAGCTTTTTTTATATGGTATTTTCTTATCATCAACAGCCACAGTTAATTATTTATTGAAGGATTAGTAAATAAACTCTTACATTTATATGATGGGTGAAAGACCTGATTGGTGGATTTTTAGAATGGAGAAGGAAAAGAGCCAAAACCTGGGCAAGAATTTGGTAGTAAATAAAAAATTTGGCTGACAATAATAGGAAAGTACATCATCATCATTTAACATCCATTTCCCATGCTGGCTGTCATGGGTTGGATGGTTCGGCTGGAACTGGCCAGCTGAAGAGCTGCCCAGGTTCCATGTCTGTTTTGGCATGGTTTCTACAGCTGAATGCCCTTCCTAATGTCAACCACTTTACAGAGTGTACTCGGTGCTTTTATGCAGCACCAGCACGAGTGTGTTTACGTGTCACTGGTATGGAGCTCCAGCCATGCTTGGTCTGCAGGTACACACTGCCAGAACCTTACCTACTGAAAATGAGAAATGTCCTGAACGTGGCTATCAAGGTTGTCAATTTTGTTAAAGGTTGGGTTCAGCAATGGTGCATATGGATTGCTTGTGATGGAGACTATGTGGAGCAATACATTCGTATGGTGGAAGAATTACTTTACCAACATATGCAATCCGAACAACCTATGTCAGTTAAGAGAAATAATAGGTTTTGTAGACTTTTGCATTATTTTTAGTGTCAACCTCATATTTACTGTCCATTATGGTCTGAGTTGACCTTTCAACCAACCAAGACCAATAAAGTGAAGTAGCAGTACAGTACACATGTAAATTTAATATTCCAATAAACCATCCTGGATTATAATAAAATAAAAGACTAACATTATAACCAGGAATCTGTTTCCATTTCCTTGTTTAGGAGAAACATAATATTGGTTTCAAATTTTGGCACAAGGCCAGCAATGCCAGGAGAGGGCATTGGTTGATTAAATTGACCTCCCCAGTACACAACTGGTACTTATTTTATCGATACCCTAGATGTATGAAAGACAGAGTTGACCTCAGAACGTAAAGACAGACAAAACGTCACAAAGCATCTTACCTGGTGCGGTAATGGTTCTGCTAGCTTCTGCTGCCTCCAGGAGAAATATTATATTAATATATATTTATATTATTTCTAAACTAACACCACCACATATATAAACAAGGACCAAAAGTGAATGTCAGGTTATTCGGATTTGTTTGCTTTTTACAGGCCATCATACATGCATGCATGCATACAAACAATGCGATCCGATATAACTCTCCTTAACTCTAACATCCATTTGGAATCCACTCGGACTCGCAGGACGATGACTCTCTCCTATTTCGCAACATTAACATAACCGTCGTCTTGCCAGAATGGCAACGGTGGTGCAGCAGCAGAAACCATCTTATTCGAACTTTTGGTTTGTCAATAATACAAGAAAAGCACCAGCAAATACAACCAAATAGTTATATATTTCTGTACAATATGAATGATGGAATATTTCAGGACTGCCCTTGGATGTCTTGTCACCGAGTTATTTTAGTCACAAGTAGAGTAAAAATAATTAGCTATTAATACAAGGAATCATTTTCGGAATCGACACATACCGTTTAGCATGAAAAATGAGTGCCAGAACTATAAAGACAATTATTTATGTCAGACGAATAAATTACTGGTACTGTGGTTTGATTACGTATACTCTTTCTCGAAGATCGAGCAATGTAATTGCTTTGTGTGTCTATGTAACAAAACAATTAGACTTACAACTTATAAGTGGATTCATAAATATCTATATCTATATATCTATATATATATATATATATACACACACATACAGCCAAAACATTAAAATAATTGATGTTGCTGTTGTTTGAGATGATGTTGCGGGCTACGGGGTATGAAAAGAAACAACAAGGATGGAGCTTAGGCTTGCTGGAAATAGAAGCCAAGTTACCCCCCCCCCCCAAAAAAAAACACATCCCGCTGTCTTAATAGATAATGCCCACCCCGACGGATGGAATGTTTACAAGTGGAACGCCCTTGATCACAAAGTCCAATCGACCATAACTGATGCCTTCTTGTTGTAGTGTCCACGATGGTGCAGTTGCAGGAATGATCTTATTGGAACTTTCTCTATGTCCATAAGACATAAAAAGTACCAGCAAATACAACCAAATCATTTTGTCATTTAATATTAATATTTTTAACTTGACGGTTAAATATCAAATGACAACATGATTATAATTAATCGACCAGCTAGAAATAGCAGCCAAATCTCCCTCAGATGATATTCCACCATCTTACAGAAAAAATAATTAAAATACGAAAGGACACAGTTGATAATATAATAGCAGAAATATATGCAAATAAAACAAAATAAAATAAAGTCCACGGTTTCACGATTAAAATGTGTTCGATCCTTGGTTTGGCTGTTTGGTCGCTGACGATTGATCGGGCTGGAGCTAAGCAACAACAATAACAACAACTTTCTTGACAATATTAAATAATAAGGAAATGATTTCTTACCATTTTGTGTATAAAAGACAGATGCAGCCACCTTAAATGTGAAAGTTAGGAGACGAAATCGGAGTTCGGTGTGATTGTGAATATCAGCAAGATTGGTTTACATGGTAATGTGTCTCTAAACAGCAGCAATATTGTTCTGGTTCTGTGTTTGGTCACTGACGTAACACTTGTTTCAACAAAACCATAAACTTGGCTAATAATGTTGGTGTTATTATTATTATCTGTATATATGTATATATATGTATACGTGTGTGTTTCTGCGAGTGTATATTTATAATGCTTCCTCTGGTTGAAAACTAGAGTCAATATGCATACGTGACATCGGAGTATTTCTTGATACTCCTAATGCCAAAGTGGTGACATACGCATACAAGGAATAAAAAAATAGGGACTGTGTTTACTTCAGCTAACAATAATAGCCGAGAACACTATTATTGCTTCTCTCCAATGTGACCTGACATTGCCAATGACGTCACACATACACATTATAAACAAGCGCCAGGCTAGGTGGCGCCAACTGTTACTTGTCGGTGTATAACGTCACCTGTTGCAGTGTGAAACGTCACTGTTTTGTTAGCGTGATAGTGTGTGCGTGTGTGTTCTGCGTGTAACCAGTGCAAGTGTTGGTGCAAGGTTTGATAGTGTTGTCTCTTACAAGGGCTTAGTCGCTGCTCTTCGTCGTCATGTCCTAGAATAAATAACCTTGGTGTGAACAACAAAATATGAATGGAGATAATATATATACATATATATAATTACAGATTTAGGTAAGTATTTATTACATACCAGTTATAATTATGATCGATTTGCTGTATTTAAATATCTGTGACTCAGAACGGAACGACCAACGTGATTGCATTTACAACTTTAAAAATATTTCATATTAGTTTACTCCCTCCAGTCACGTTCGAAGTTTAATGTCTCTTTTAATCTAACCCAGCATTTTATAACGAAAGCTTTATTGTTTAATAATCATATATATATATATATATATATATATATATATATATATATATATATATATATATATATATAATTACTTTTATCTAAACATACACATTTGCCGACAGTGTTTTCTGTAAACATACACTTTCTCTTTTTCACATCTCATCTTCCTTTGTATACATCGTCTGACTAATGTAACCTAATATATACATACATATATATATATATATATACACACACACACTCATACACAATTGTGAACGCTGACTCGTAATATTTATATATATGCTGGTGACAATATAGCTTGTATGTACCATTTTTAACATTCCGACCTCTCCAAACTTTGTGTGCATATTCTTAAAATCAGATTGCCTTATTATCTTGTATATACAATACTGAACTCTGGTTGCCCTATGTAACGCGCGGCGTGTGTATGTATATCTTATATATATTATTATTAATTTATAAATACACACAGGCATACCTACACTAGTGCCCTTCCCCCCTACGTACTTTGTTTCCTCAAAACTCACAGAAAAATTAGTATTTTCTTAATGAAATCTACAAATACTCTTCAGATGGTGTAGATTCCCACTATATCGGAATTTGTGGTGAAAATGTTTTTCCAAACGAAATGTATATTAAAACAATCTACAGAACAAAATCGGGAGACACACTTGTAAAGGTATGCCACACACACACACATATATATAAGCCACATGCATGCACACTCACAAAAAGAGACAACGAAGGAGCCGATGTGTTCGCTCGATCTACCACAAGTAACAGCTAAATCCCCCGCGAATCATACACCACTAAAAAAAAAAAACAGAGAAGGGCACATTGGATAATGTCATCATAGATATATATTGGTTGGAAAACAAATCAACAAACGGTGTGGCCTAAGCTGTTCTGCTTATGACCTGGGGTTAACAACTCACACATACACACACATAGTGGCGAATCTTGGAAGTTCTTTTCAATCCAGCATATATATATATATATATATATATATACATATATATATATATATATATTGTTCACAAGATATATTCAAGTCTAGAATACTTAGTCTTGATAGGCTTTTTATTTTCGTATCGATTATCAAAAATATCAAAGCCGTGACCATCCTGTCATTTCAGACATAAGTTCATCTCGAACTACAATTTTCAACACGTCTTTATTATTATTATTATAATTATTACATTATAGGTTTAAGCTTGAGATAGTTTTAACTGCTATTTCCTGCAGGTCGAACGCCCACTTAAAGTACTTCATCGATATCCGTTGGCTCCGGACTTTGTATGTAAACACAGGTTGCTTTCTCTCTCTCTACATTATCGATATGCAAGCCTGTTGTGGAATGTAAATGGTGTTTTTATGATAAATATTACTGGAAGAACGATATATCGTTCTTTGCTTAACTTTTATTTATTATACAATCGTCGGGAATTACAGAAATATATTATGAATTAAATTTGAATATTACAGCTGGGTAATTAGCATGGTTCATCTTATTTTCGTTCCAGATTAAATTCTGTCCAATTAAATTCCAATTAAGAAACTGAATTAAACCTTAGCTGGGGGTTTCTTTTCCTCCCATTTATTTCCTTTTCCGTTACTGAATAAAACATGGGATTTTTCACTACCCTTTCGTATTTACTAATGTATAGCTAACACTATTTTATTCTTAATTTTTTTAAGTGAAAAACTGGGGTGCGGCTTATACGCGGGGCAAAGCTAAAACTATGAGAGGAAAAATAATTGTACCAAAATTTAACACTAAACTACGATGGTGGGGGTGATTTATTCACGAATAAATACAGTAATTCGTTTATAACTGAGAAATTTAACACAAAATACTTGTGGGTGGATGTGACATTATATTCTAGTGTAAGAAAAAAAAAAAAAGATAAAATCTATTACTAATTTGTAACTACGGAACGTGATAGGGTGGGTCGCATTATATACGAGATTGCATGGTACCGAAGTTAATTACATCGAGTAGGAGGCGGTCCTCATTTGAAACCGATTTAAAATTTTCAAAATTCAATTGCACTAATATTTGTCTGTTAGTTTGCAGATTCCATTGTGATTAATTTAAATTCTCACATTTATATATATTGTGTGTATTCCCCACTACTGCTTCTCAACTAGGATTGTTTTTTGTTACATCCTCGTACCATAGCAGTCCGGCAAAGAAGACCGATAGAATAGCTGCCAGGCTTTTAAAAAAAATAAGTACTGGAATCGATTTTTCCCCCTCTAAAGTGATGCCCCAGCATGATTGCAGTCCAATGACTGAAAGAAGTAAAAAAAAATTGAAGTCTATAAGCAAAAATTCCAAGATGGCAAGCTTCAATAATTTTACAAGAACGCACCTATTTAAAACAACCGTTTTTTATTATCGATTTAACAACAGCAAAATAACGAAGACTTTTGAATTTGCTTAAAAAGTTGTCAATTACTTTCTTTCTATCCGGCTTAGGTTTTCGTCCTTCTGGACGTCTACGTTATGCGGCAGACATGAAAAATATAAAGGATTGTAATATGATAATTATACAGCAGGAATGCAGCAGCCTAGCGCTTCGTAGGGGCTGCTTTTAAATTCCAGCTGAGCCCTGATTTGGCTAATCTATGAACAAAAGCAATCCAGCTGTGGCTATGCCCCCCCCCTTTTTTTTTGTTTTGTATAAGAGCCATTTAGTCCAGTCATGGAAAACCTGCGGCCCGCGGGACTTTCTGAATGGTGCGCCTAAACGAAAAATTACATTGAATTTTTTTAGTAGTGCGGCCCAGCTATGTCTCATGCGGCCCGCTTCTCGAAAGAGGTTGCCCATGCCTGATATAATATAACGTGCCTTACTTTCTGTCAGGCAGCAGTGTATGATTTTAGAGAATTGACTGTTGTTTCTAACATGTCGAACGAACGTGTTGCAAGCTAGAGGCTTCTCTCCTCGGTTTGACCTTGTGTCAGAAATGATGGTGGTTACGCATGAGAGCGCACACACACATTAGTCTCTGCTTCTCTTTAAAATAGGTGGGCTTTTTTTGTTAAACCCGACGAAATAGGTTTTTTATTATTATTATTATTCTCTTAATTTCCTCTCCCACGCACACTTCTGTGTTTCATATAAATGCCTCTTTTAGTCATCAGGATATATTTATTAAGAAGGGAAGACAGTCTATGACCGAATCTTAACGGTTGGTTTAGGATCCCCATTAAATGTTTTCCTGTTTTAGTCATCGTCTCACTCCATTTACTTTCAACGGATGAGACAAGAAAGCTTCTATGTAGTCACATGGTGTGCTTGAAATAGCAGCCAGATCTTCCTCGCCTCATATTCTATTGTATTATTATTTTATTCTTTTATTAAGAAAGGACAAATTGGATTTTTGATAATTACACCCGTTTCCAAACTCAGATTAGCGGACTTTTGGGACAGGTACCACTACCACATGCAGATGGAAAAGGGCAAGGAATTGGATGTTTCTTTCTGTCTTTGAGAGAATTTTTTTTTTTTGTTCCCAAAATTTAATTTTATATGTTTTTGCCCTGCATGCCTGTCCTCCTCTCTCGTCATGTTTGGTAATGACTGGAAGAGTATGATTGCGGATGTAAGCGGCCGAAATGGTGTTCCTCCTGGAGGATATCCGCAGCAATGTTTCTCGACAGGATGTGTAGCTGAGATCAGAGAATCTACCCAGGTCGAGCCGCAACTTCTCGGCATTTGAGGAGTCACAGCCTCCGGTATTATGGGCAAGTGGTTAGAATATCGCAAGACAGATTCTTCTAGCCGCGCCAAATGACAGGAAACCCAGGGGTAGATCAAGACCGAGAGGGTTGGATGGAAATCCAGCTGGAAAAGCTTGTTGGTGGTTGCTTCTGATAGGACCCTGCGGAACAGGTACCTCAGGATTCTACCCCTACGGCCTTCCTTGGAATCGTGGGCGGAGGAGATGGATGGGCATTTTTGTCTTCTAATTCCGTGCCCTTTTCCCGGAAACTTTTACTATTAGACCCGTCTTATGAGATGGGTATAATAGTAATAAAGACCCTTAATATAGTCCTATGTACCCTCTATGTTCGGTTTGTGTATAGCAACGGTTGGTTAAGGTGTTAGAAAAAAAAACTCATTAACTTTGCGCTGTAATGTGCAGCTATCCATTGAGCACTGTGATAGTCTCGATGTGTCTTCTCAACTGATCTGAAATAGCAGCCAAATCACACTCTATTCACAAAATATAACTTAAAAAGAAAAGTAAAAGAAAGACAAAGGCTCCGAGACACTCTGAATGAAAAGAAACGAATAAAAAACATTACGGTGGTCACGCTTGGAAAAGTTTTGCTCGAATAATACATTGAATACAGTTTCACTTTTTAACAGACGAAGTATTTTGTTGGGCGTGAAATATGAATGCCTTTGTCCGTGTTTACCTACCTGTAAATTGACAACAAGCATTTGTTCCGTGTTTTCTTAGCTGTAAAACAAGAACCATCCTAAGACAAAAAGTATTTGAATTACAGTAATATCATAAATTAATAATGCAGTAATATGAGGGGAGTGGGGAATGTTCTTCAAAACAAGTGAAAGTATAATTGTATGGGTTTTTTGTGTATAAGTACATATAAAGGTTTGTTTTTATGTCAAGTTATAATAAAAGCAATTTTACATTGAACTGGAGGACCCCTCAATACATTTTGTTGAATCCAAATTTATTATTCTTTTACAAGAATAGCGTTGAAAATGACTTCGAAGTTTCTGGCTGCTTAACCTTCATCGGATAGGCCGAACTTTCGGAGTCACTGTCAAAACATTATTTTTGTAAAAGAATTGCTTATATATGAGTGGACAAAGGAAAGAAAGAGGCACGCGACAAATTTGTCAGGAATACTTATTGGTATTTAATAGCAGTTTGGCGAGGAATTATAGTGGCGCGAAATTATAGCCGCCATTGAGGAACTACTATTCTGCGCATGCGTAGTAAAATTCGTACTTAAGAAGTTAGTTACAATTTCTCGGTCAGTTGATCTGAGACCTTATACGTAGCAACACCTCGCTCCTCCACGAAGCACTTTTACACTGTTCTCTGGCAGGCATCAAGGAAGACCTTAACCTTCCATTACCAAACTACAACTTGGTCGGCGGCAGCTAAGCTGAATGACAGGAATTGTGAAACCAAACATCATCGTAAATAAACTTTTTTATTATGTTGTTAATTGTTCTAATGTCTCTTCATATATAATGCTGTTGAAAGGTGATAGAGAGAGAGACTAAAGTCTCTATGACAACTATCAACTTTTTACAAGCCTTATTGGGCAGATGAAATGATGTCATACCTACATATATATATATATATATATATATATATATATATAAGATTCTCTCGTCATGAACGACAAATGAGGGTTCTGTAATATAAAGCGGTAATCATGTTCTATGGACACGAATGTGTCTCTTGAGGCCTGCTGGTGCCTTGCAAACGTTTTGAGCAAATGGAACAAGTCGAAGACTCAGTTTGCTCGAGTTCTTGTGGATTATTTACGATGTGTTTTCTTGAGTGAAAAACCACAATGATGGGGAAGGTTTTCCATATAGAGGTGCGGCATTTTGCCAACGTGCCTTCATGCTTGCACGAAGTTGGTCCCGGTGTTTGTGTGTGTGTGTATGTAATGGTTGCAACTCGATTTTGAATAATGCCATCATTTGGTTTGTTTTCTTAAAACTATGCTTCTAAGAAGAGTCGACCAAGGTGCCTCTTCGTAGTCGCTCGATCTGCTAGAAATAGCAGCTTAATCACCCTCAATTTACAAGGACTTTAGAATATAAAAGTGAAATGAATGCATGTATTTATGTTAAATTATTTCGGCTCAGACATATTTTCCAGGAAGGTCATAATTAGCCAATATTTCGGTTTCCTTTCACAAACTGAAAGTGGAAATAATATTGACCACTATTCGACAATAACTTGAACTCAAAATTTTTTTCTAAGTTTTCAATGATGGACACAATGATTTTGGCAAAAAAAAAATTAAGTTTTTTTTTTTTTTTCGGGAAATTACACGTATAAAAATACGGAAGTTTTTTTTTTTCCGTTTCGCGCTGCATTATCGTAAAACTACGGCGCTTAAAACCTAGACAACTGAAGAAATTACAGTTTTGGGCGCACTAGATAATTTCTATTCTTTAGAAACCCCCAAAGGCGGTCTCCAGTTTGCCTTCGTTTGAATGTTTATTCAAAGTACAAGACATATCAAGCTTGTTGGTAAGATATAAGGAAGTTTGCATCACCTGCCAGAGCAACTGAAAACGGAAAGCGATGGGAAATGGATACAGTGAAATATTTTGTCGTAACATTCTTAGAATTGTGTCAATCCTCCTCCAAATAAGGCAAGGACATTATTTTATAAACAGACAAATGTGGAATTTGAATTCTGAGCGTAATGGTCTACAGCAAAGAGACTGATACACAATACAATTATACACACAAATATGTTCTCTTACTTACCCAAGTGATTTGGCTGTCGAAGACCACTCAGAGAAACTTGTAAAATTTAAAACAGCTTTTGTTGTCCAGTGTAAATAATGTCTTAAATTGGACTGTTTCAAAAACCTAACTTGATTACTACCATTGTTATAGAGCTCCTATTAATTACTGGTACCGCTCACAGCTGCTTTGTATGTCGTTCATTCTCTAGTCTTTATTTCAAACCAGCTGTTATTTTCATATTGCGCGGAACAATGCTTTCAATAAATATAACATTTCTTTGTCAAAACTACAGAAGCTAACCTAATAGTGTGCTTTCTTTCTTTCGCTTTATTTATTTTATATACACCTATTATAAACTATATACTGGCTGCGTATAGAATTGAAGATCATATGAAAGTGTTACTGTTGTTAGAATTGTATATAAACTGTGTACTAGATGTATTGAACAACAATTATTAGAGGAGAAGTTGAGAAATAAAACACAGACGAGACGAAGTTTAACATCATTTGCAACCCCTAGTACTCTTTACACCATTGATTTTCAACCAGGGTCTACACAGCCCCTGTTGGGGAGGGTCCTTATACGATCTTTTTTTTTTCTTTTTACTTTATGAGCAAATAAATGGCTTATACTTTACAATACACCAAATATTTTAACAATCTTTTGAAATACAATTCCAAATAATATTTGCTAATAAAAATATAAGATTTTTTAAGCATCAAATGACTGGAGTAAAATGAGAATTAAGAGGATCCATAGATAACAAATGGTTGAGAAGTCTTACTTTATACAGTTAGAAAGCACCACACAATCTCGTACTTTTGATGTTCTTTATATAAGTATGTGCACGGTCTCATTTACATTTCGTTTTATGTAGGACTGCTCACCACACCATTTCATTTACCCTTCTCTGCTATTGTTCATATAAAGAACATGCAATTTTGTTCATGCCTCTGGGGCTATTCATAAATGTTTGAACATCATATAAAGTTTCAGATTCCCATATAAGTTGGAGGTCTCCCTCTTCTGTCGGCTCATTTCATCCACCTGTCATGCTGGGGCACTGCCTTGAAGGGCTTAGTCGAACAAATCAACTCTGGTCTCTTTTGCCCGACTGTACAGGAACATAAACAAACCAATACAGGTTGCCGAGTAGTGGCAGAGGACAAACACAAAGACACACACACATATATATGTATATATACGACAGACTTCCTCACAGTTTCCATCTACCAAATTCACTCACAAGGCATTGGTTATAAATAAGTCAAGCAAAGACAATGAGGAACCACTGCTGTGTCTTTCGCAAGAAAAATCATGAATCTTTGGGCTTTGATTTTCAGGTTCATAACCACCAACACCTGTAAAACAGGTATGGTACATGAAGAGAGAGAGGGGGGGGAGAGAACGGTAATAATTATGTGGCTGAGAGTGTTTTGAATCTGGTCTTGCTGAAACAAGATTATTATGTATATGGAAAAGAATAGATTTATGTCCAAATTGTTTGTTTATTGTTCTCAGTGTTATCGCCAGCAGGTCTTTTGCTACTATCAGTAAAGTGCCTAAATATATACATATACACATATATATTATGTTATGTTATACATTGTGTTAACCAACTAAAAACTCGTTATCGTTTGTGTTTTCATGAGATTTTGATTGAGGTTTTCATTTATGACGTTTTAGTATAGCAGTCCCAGGCAGTTATTAAAGTGGTTTCTTTATAATAAAGCAATTACATTGTTGGTGGGGTTCAACAAATAATTAAAAATATCACCTAATTGGGTTATATAATTGTTTGTCAGTTATTTCTCGTTTACATGTCCCTATGTGAAGGTGTGTGGCCTAGCGTTAGGGTGTTGGTCTTGTGATCGCAAGATTGTGGTTTCGATTCCCGAACCAGCAGCACATTGTGTTCTTGAACAAAGGACCTTATTTCATGTTGCTCTGTGACCACTTTGACACCTGATGTGTGGCACACTGTGCCCTCGTACAAGCAATGTTGATTTGGAGGAAGTGAGCTTATGTACTGCACGAGCATTTGATCGCTAGAAACAAATCACCTGAGCAGCAGCTTCAGCAAGAAATTGCAGGACCCTCATCTGCCGTCCTTGGCAGGAGAGGCCATCACCATCATTTGATATCCGTTGTCCATGCTGGCATGGGTTGGATGGTTTGACACACACACAGTAATCCCATGCCATATCACAGTTCATTTATAATAGAATAAATATATACAAATTATAAAAATAATAAAATATATATATATATATATACAATTATATATATATATATATATATACACACACACACACACACACAAATTATAATTATATTCAGGAAGCAAGAGCGAAAATGACCTGTCTCCGGCAAGCTCAAAGTGCTGATATAAATTTTGATAACATGCTCACCACTTGATTAATGATTTTTATCCTTATATTCTATTATTAATAAATAAATAAATATATACAAATTATAAAAATAATTTTTTTAAATATACAGTAATGTTTCTACTTTGTGGATTTTCACCTATCGCAGGGGCTTTTGGAACATAACATCCACAATAGTCAAGGGATTACTGTATATGCACACACACACACACAATGGGCTTCTTTCAGTTTCTGTCCACCAAATCCATTCACAAGGCACTGGTTGGCCCAGGGCTATAGTAAAAAAACATTTTCCCAAAATACCACACAGTGGGACTGAACCCAAGACAACATGGTTGTTAAGCAAGCTCCTCAACTACACAGTCACACCTGCACCTTTCTAAATAAAAACTGGACGTTCTTTTCCCTCATATTCCTCCCACATTCTTCCCATGACCCTCTGGTTGAAATATGACTCCTAGTTGACAGTTTTACTGATTAGTCAATCAGTTTAGTCAGTTTACAAAACCTCAACAGTTAAATGTGTTTGTAACGACAACAACAACAACGACAAGACTGTTTGTTGATGTATGTCATTGTTTGTTAAAGGCTTTTGTTGTTAGTTTCTGAACAGGCTTTAAATTATGCTGCCATGAATTTCAATTTTATGCATTTATTATTTGTAGATATGTACCTGGGTACTCACCTTGATTGTATGTGGCTGTGGGCGTTGACATTTGTAAAACAATCTGTTAAAGAGAATAGTGTCAGGAGAGAAATAAAATAAAATATATAATTTGTATATAGTTTGTTAAAAGGTGTAACTGAACTGGTAAGATCTGGGAGAATCTGTGTTTGTGTGTGATTCTTGCACAGGGGCTATGCTTGTTTCTGTACTGTTCCAGTTTTAGTATGTGTGTTACTGAAGCAATATAATTGTGTGTGTGTGTAAATAATATAACACAAAGGTAATGTAGAAAAATAAACAGAGTTGTTATAAGGAAGGAAATGTCCTTATATTTCATGTGTAGATGTGTGTGCGTGACGTCAAACTAATACATTCCATGTGCAGGTCTTTTTGTTGTTTTGTTATAGTTATTTTTAATGTTCGATTATTCGATTAGGCTATATATATATATATATATATATATTTGGTTTGACTAATATATATATATATCATTGTTGGTTAGTCAGAGGAAGAGTAGCGGTGCCGTACCCATGACATATTTGTAGTTCCACTGTGATTGGTGGGTGGGAGGGGAAGAAAGGAAGGAATCCTTGAGTCAGTGGTTATGTCATCTGACTTTCAACCTTTTTAAATGCTTATATTTTAGAGTGGACTCTTCCTGTTAGAGGCAAGCAAAAGCAAGGCACTGGTGTTCAAATCTTTGTGTCAGTGTCTGTCCTCTCTCTTGCTTGACAACCAGTGTTGGTTTGTTTACATCCCCGTAACTCAGCAATTTGGCAAGAAACCGATATGAATAAGTGCCATGCCTAAAAAGTAAGTACTAATGTCACTTTGTTCAACTGAAAGCCTTTCAAGCTGGTGCTCCAGCATGGCTGCAATCCAATGACTGAAAAGAAGTAAACGGTCAAAAGCAAGATGCCATCGTTATTAATGCTGTGAGTCCTTCTCAGTGAAGAGGAATCAGTCTTGTGGGGCTGCATGGTAACCTCACTACTTCTACTACCACAAAAAAAGCAGCCAAGTACATTCTATAAAATGGTTGGCATCAAACTATAGGGACCTTGTTAAAGGAGGCCTTGAAGCATGATCCAATTTTCAGATCCTGTCAAGCCATCACATTCGTGCCAGCATGGGACATGGACATTAAAAGATAACGATACTTGTGTGTGTGTGGTAAGTAGCTTGCTTACCAACCACATGGTTCTGGGTTCAGTCTCACTGCGTAGCACCTTGGGCAAGTGTCTTCTACTATAGCCCCAGACCAACCAAAGCCTTGTGAGTGGATTCGCATCCATATATTATATACAAAAGTGAAAACGTGTACAATTTTTCACGACCAGCTTACCTCACTAGTGTAACTTTTTGCACTTTTAAATGGAATAATCACCTTGAAACAATAGTCAGCATAACTACCACCCCGCCAACCATTGTATGTCTTAGCTTCGCCCACCATGTTTCAAAGCCACAGACAATGAACCGTATACATTAGTAAGGCATCTCAGGCTTCCCACTTTCTCTAGCTTCATTTTCACAGATTTGTTGTTTGTGGTTTTCTCTCTTTCTTTCTTTTCATTTATCTCCACCACCACTTCCTACACTATAGACTATATTGCTTCCCAATTTTTATTGTAGTATTTTTCTTTTTTTCTCTGTTTGGGAGGTACAACAGACATGTGATTTAGTATGTCACAAGACGAATTCTTGAAGCGGAGCCAATTGGCAGGAAACCTATGGTTAGACAATGAAAGAGAGGGTTGGATTTAATATCCATAGTAACTGTTGGTCATGTTTGGGAATCCAGCCAGAAAGTCTAAGGATGGCCGCTTCAGATAGGACCACAGTCTGATGACTGAAACAAGAGGCAAAAGATGAGGTGTGTGTCTGTGTGCCTTTGTCTTGGCTCCATGGGATGGTTATAAATAAGCATCTTTATTACATAAGCAATGTTATGTTTCCAGTCTTCTGTGCAAAACATAATCTGACCATTGGGAAATGCTACCTTATCTGGAAACAGGTGAGAGTTGGTGATGGCCTTTTCAGAGTCGGCAGTTATGGAAGAAAATATGGTGAGACAGCTATGTGTGTGTGTGTGTGTGTGTATATATATACATACATGAAGGACTTCCTCACAGTTTCCACCTTCCAAATTTTCTCACAAGGCATTGATTAGCTTGGGGCCATGGTTGAAGAAACTTGTCAAAGGTGTCACATAGCAGAAATGAACCTGAAAATTTTTTTTGGGGTTTTTGCAGGATCACTTCTCGGGTACTGGGCTGGGTTAGTACAATTCATTTGTGAAAACTGTATGTTCAAACTATGTACATAAACACAAACACACACACACACACACACCTGTATTGAAGTCGTCACCACCTGGATGACTGCAGGTGAGGAGGAACTCTGAGCAGAATCAAAGTTTCCAAATGCACTCTACTATATGTATTAAGTCTTTATTTATAGCCAAAAATAAACACACACACACATATATATATGTAGAATGATACATAACTATGTAATGTATATATATGCTTTGAAATTCGAAATGTGGTATTACCCATTGTTAAAGTATTAAATGTGTTTTTATAGTGTCTGGTTACACTTCTTGACTTCACTATACAAATCTGTATATTGTGTGATTTTTACATATTAGATATGAGTGTATCTGAGACATCACAAAACAATAAACTCTCACTCTGCCTTGCTTTTTAACATATTAACCTTCTTATGCCTTTCTTTTGACAAAAAAAAACTCTTTCAAATACTGTTTCTCTTCTAAAAAGAAAACAACAAACTTGAAAGTTTCGACGAACTCTGAGGAGTCTTTATAAGTCAACATTATTATGTTGATTCTCTGAGGCCATGAGTTGACAGAACCAGTAGCATGCCAGGCTATCTTGATGTTCTGAGTTCAAATTCCACCACGCGCGCGCATGTGTGTGTGTGAAATTTAATTCTTCGTATCAAACCTACTCACTGCCCACTTATATCGGCTCAAGAGGAACAAAGTTTTGTTTTTTTTGTTTTTTTTGCATGTTACACGGGTTAATAATTTACATAAACCTCTTGCTGGTTATCTCGCTTATCAGAGACAGAACACAATGAGACATTTAATAAGTTACTGATGCCTCCTGATGAAATATTAATGCCAACTGTTTCTAACATCTCTTGGACAAATCTCAAAGAAAGCTATTTATGTATCTGCTTCTGTATTATCCCTTGCCAGTGGCACACAAACCACACCCATGCTGGTGCCACATAAAAAGCACCTGGTACACTCTGTAATGTAGTTGACATTAGGAAGGGCATCCAGCCACAGAAACAATGCCAAAACAGACAATTGGAGCCAGAGCAGCTTTCCAGGTTCGCCAGCTCCTGACAAAATGTCCAATCCATGCCAGCATGGGAAACCAGTTTAAGCGTAAAACAGTCAAAATATCTGGGCTGAATATGGCCGGTTTAAATGCAAAAGGGTTAAACCAGGAAGCTTGTATTGGAGAGCCGGGAGTGGTCTGAGGCAGGTGGGTATTGAAACAGAATTATTCCACATTATTGTGACTGGTAAGGCAAGGGTCACCTAATTCTTCCAAGAAGTATTTTATGAACAATATAACAGCAGCAGCAGCTTGACAATAGAAACAGTAAATAAACCAACAGCTTGAGAAATCTTCGTATGACAATGATTTGTATAAGGAAGGGATCCCAGGCCAAGTTAAGGGTCAGTAGGTCATAGCAATGGGAGCTTCTGAAGAGTGGTTTTCCCATTGGCTTCATACAGTTACTTAATACTCTGACAATTAAATCTTTCATCTGTTGACATTAAAACAACTGAATTATTTTCTGGGAATATTTTTTCTTTTCTCTTTTTTAAGCTTGGTTGTTTGTTCATCGGAGAACATATGAACAATAGCAACGGTGGTGTTGTCTATTGCTTCAAAAGCCAGTTTGTTTATTCGGTGGTGCCCTGAAGGTAGAAATAAACTAATCCCATAAATAAAGGCACCACTGGCTACATGAGCCGAAGTAACAAGAACCACTCACAGTTAATAAAGGACTTACACTTGAATATCATTTCCTCCGCCTTTTGTTCCTCAGTCAAGCTACAGAAGCAGCAGAAGTCAGCCATGTCTCACTTAAAACTTATTTCCCTGGTTTCGCTTCTTACTCATCATCTGTTGCACACACGAACAGCTGCCCTCATTAATCTATTTGTCTTCTTGTTGTTCGTTTGTTTATTTAACCTTAAATAAACCCTGGGCCGCTATATCAAAGGCTTTTTGAATTAGCAAATCATTAGAGCATCTAGATAAAATGCTTCACAATATTTGCTCTGACTCTCTGTCTTCTCTGGGTTCAAATCCTTGTGAGGTTTCTTTGCTTTTCATACTTTCAGGGTTGATGTAAAAAAAAAAAAAAAGAAACAAGGTACCATAAGCAGAGGCCAGCTTTGCAACCACATGGCTTGATTGTAAAGTTAAGACATAGCTGTGGTTAAGATATGGTTATATGGTTAAGAGATAGCTTTGTGATTAAGAAGTTTGTTTCATAGTAACGTTACTAGTTCAATTCCATTGCACAGCATGCTAGCTGTTTTCTGTCATAGCTTTGGATTCATGAAAGAACTGTCTGCTGGAAACTCAGAAGACCTGTCAGTAGATTGCCTCTAATTTTGAGGTCATAGACTTCATCCAATTCCATCAAGTCTTTCGGTGCTTTTAGTGGTGTTTACTCAGTCGCATGAAACACCACCCCACTCAAGTACAGCACATATTTATTTATTTATTGCCCACAGGGGGCTAAACGTAGAAGGGACGAACAAGGACAGACAAAGGGATTAAAGTCAATTTCATCAACCCCAGTGCGTAACTGGTACTTATTTAATCGACCCTGAAAGGATGAAAGGCACATTATCCAACATTTCCTTCCTTTTCTCAAGACAGTTAGGTGTGGTTTGAAGGCAATTTAGCTGCAATTTCTATCAGAATTGGTAAGCACGTAAAAGTTGCCTCACCGTCTTGTGTTGTTACTGAATGGTTAATTATGTTATCACGAACTGATGAGAGAGTTGACTCACATAGATGGTCAGCATGCTAGAAATAACAGTCAAATTTCCCTCAAATCAGAAATCCCCCTTCTCCAATCTTTTTCACTAAGGAAGGATACATCTGATAATGCTGTCTTATATACCTTTAAAAAGAAAAAAAATGGGAAGGTCACGACTGGAATACTTTTGATGATAGGTTTGTGTCGTGCAATAAAAATTAGCCTGGAGCTCATCAACAATGACAGCTTTCACCTGCTTTATTTCCTATCATCCTCCTTATCTCATCTCATTTTAATATTCCACCCTCAGCCTCCTCCACCACCATCACCACTATATCTGGCCTGGACTGATAAGACCCTTACTTCTCATTCAGCTTGAAACAATTTGATTGATTGGTTTATAATTAAGTAGCAGCTCTTTTGTATATTTTTGATGTTAATTTAGTCGTTTCAGTGACGAGATTAACAGTAGTGGATTGATTTACACAGACAAAGGTGAGTGTTTGGCAATTGGATGCTGGGGGATCTCTCTCTCTTTCCTTCTTTTACATCAATGGCTTAAATCAATGATAGGGACTATACCAAAGACCCCTTATTTTTAGGGCCTCCAAGAAATGCTGTTGTGGTGGGCAGCTGCAACAGGAGGTTGTTCTGTATATTTGTATATTTTCTTTTTAGTGATAAGATTAACGACAGATTTAAACAGACAAGGTATTTGTCTAGCAATTAGATGGTAGGAGATGGCTTAATCAGAGAGAGAGCAACCCCCCTTTCCAGGATCCCTTTTTATAGAGCTTCCAATATTGCAGCTGCAACAGGGGTCGTTTTCTATGTGTTTGTGTATTTTCATTATATTTATAAACGTTGTTTTTATTTGATTTAACCTTTGTTTTTGTTTTGTTTTTTTACAAATTACTGATTTTACCTTTTTGTTTTGTTTTTCTTTTTTTTTTTTTTTTGGTCTTCTGCAGGTGAAATATGGTGAAAGTCTCACAGATTTCTGATTCTACGTTTTGGTGACACAAGCGAGAAATGGAACTGAAAGTAATTGTCGACGGTTTCGTCCGGGTGGTATGTGGGGTGAGCGAGGAAACAACATGCCAGGATATCGTCATTGCACTTGCACGCGCCATCGGCCGGGCAGGTCGTTTCTCTCTGTTGGAGAAATGGCGCAATCAGGAACGTTCTTTACCACCTTGGGAGAAACCATTTCTAGTTCTGCAGAAATGGGGCCAGTATGCATCAGACGTGCAGTTTATCTTGCAGCAAACGGATACTGTACCTGCAACTGCTGCAACTAAAAAACCTAACGAATGTCTTGATAAATCTGGTGCTTCGTCCAATGATGCCGTGAGGGCACAGAATTTGTCCCCAATATCATCTCAAGCTCAAGATTACAGTGTGAAGAGGTCGTTAACTTTCAGTGGAGCTATGTACAGTTCCCAAGAGAAACCGAAACCCTCTCGCTCACATACACGGCGCAGCCTTCCTCTCAGCACCACAAATGAGTCCTCCATAGCATCTTCACAAACTTCTTCCCAATCACATCATCATCATTATAATAACCAAGTCCCAAAGCAGCCACAATATCGCGTTAATTCTTCATCACCATATCAGCAGAATCGACCAGAACCATCACATTCAAATCAACCCTATACACGACAACAACAACACCACCACCACCAACAATCACAACAACAACAACAACAAAAATTATTTCAAAACCAACATCCATATATACAGAAACCCATATCTTCCATTAAACCTCAACCAAAACCTCGAAATCTTCCACTAAAACCTATTAATGAGAAACAACCAGTTCGAACTATTGGCACTGTGTCTCCTATACAGAGTTACAGCCATTTGTCTCTATCTACAAATCAGGACTTACCAAACAGAATATCGCACAATAATGTTCCGGGACCAAATTCCCAAAATAGAACTGGCAATGTTGGGGATTCGTCTATGAACAACAATTATTACAGCAGAAATACCAAGCCTAATAATAATAATAATAATAATGACAGTAATTCTCACAGTCATCTACAGACGTTTAAAAGTGTTCATAACGATGTTGACAAAGTCTTGTCTGAGAAATCAACTTATAATGAGTTTAAGGATAATCCAGACATTGACGAGGATAAGAGTAAAGTGTTAAGTTCCTTCCATTCTAGCACCAACAAAACTATTTTGCATGATAACAGGATTCTATCAGACATCGAAGAATATGATCTTGAGAAAAATTACCCCTTTTCAGCCGTGTCTCCAATGCCGAGCAAAACGGCAGAGTATTACAGGATACAGGGACAAAACTATGTTGACCAACTGACCAGAGATCGGGATCCTCAGATTTTGTATCAATTGATTGATCAACAGCATAATGAAATTGAATTAAAAAAGACCTTAATTAAGGATTTAGAACAAGGTATGTGCTTCTGTTTTATATTTTTATTGTAATTAGATATTTGGTTTAATTTTTAGGCATGGCTGTGTGGTTAAGTAGTTTGCTTCCCAACCATGTGATATTCAGTTCAGTCCTACTGTACAAGTGGGGGAAAGTGTCTTCTACTATAGCCTTGGGCCAACCAAAGACTTGTGAGTGGATTTGGTAGACAGAAACTGAAAGAAGCCCATTGTATATATATATATATATGTGTGTGTCTGCATCTATGTATTTATTCTGCTTACTTAAAATAACAACCAAATCTCCCTCAAATTCCACCCTAAATGAGCACATCGGGGATTCCTAGATATACTATCCCTGAAAACATGATGGGATGGTCACAGTTGGAATGGTTTTGACTATAGATCTACTCTGTCAAGGCTGAATTCAGACATCAACAGCAATAGTACAGTGTGTGTGTGTGTGTGTGTATGAGAGAGAGGGGGAGAGAGAGAGAGAGAGTGAATTGAGAATGAATGAAAGACAAGCACACACCTGTAGAAACCTCATTAATAGGCCTGCCTCATTAGCTTAATTTCTCAGGCTCTTGTGTGGAGAGCTTGACAGAAATATTAGATTATGGGAAAGAATGACTGACATTACTGATTTAATCCAAGTGACCTCCTGCAAAGCTTGATTTGCAGCTTAATTCCAAAATCTGTTTCCCATAAACAGGGTCTCGGAATCCTTAATTCACGACAGCTCATTCAGATTTCTGGAGTTTAGTAGTGGACCCTTGCCATTGAAATGTAGATACTCTGTGATTATATTTTAATGTTAATTCATGTTTGTGAATTGTTAATACTGAAGCAGGTGCAACACAAAATGCAAGCTTGCGTGTTATAGTATTCTCTGTGTGTGTGTGTGTGTGTGTGTTCGCACGTGTCGATTAAATGAAGCTGTTAGTTAACCCCAAAAGTTCTCTCAGAGATACAGCCTCTATAGTGAGTGTGTGTGTGTTTGTGTGTTTCAGTGTGTGCATGTGTGTTGGTGAGAGTATGTGTGTGATGGTGTGTATGTGTTGTAAGGGAGTGTCGGTGAGAGATGTGTGTGTTGGCGAGGATCTGCGTAAGTCAGGAATGTGTGTGTATATGAATGTATTGGCCAACTTTTTCTAATCATAAAGTAACATAAAACTATCTGTGATTATGTTGGTTTGCATATAAAACCGTGTGTGTGTGTGTACATTTGTGCATGTGCACACATGCTTATGTAATCGTGTGTACACGTGCAGTACAGGTGCACACATGCATGCATGTTTCAGAAATAAAACCAAATACCTGGGCTGTCCACCAACTATACTTCTGCCTGTTTCTGATACATCCCACTTGTGGGTGTTCCTACATTAGCAGAGGAGGGGGTGTTGACGAAAACTCCCGGCTTAGTTCCTTGCCAACTTTAGTCTTCTGATGCCCTTTTACAAAAGATACGAAAGGTTACGACCCATTATCATTCTACCCTTTGAGACCAGCAGGACAGTCCACCTATCAGTGAATACCTGTGGTCGTGGAATGTCAGGCATTTGATTCTGTTCGTTTGACAAACCAAAACACTAAAGCTCACTCTTTAATGACCTTTTATCAACGAGTAAATCTCATACCTACATCAGAGACATCTAATGGGGATTACGAATTAATTAGTTTATCTTCTTTCACTCATTAGACTGCGGCTTTGCTGGGGCACTACCTTGAAGAATTTTAGTCGAATGAATCGGTCCCATGACTTAATTTTTTTTTTTTTAAACCTGATACCTATTCTGTCAGGCTCTTTTGCCAGACCACTAAGTTACAGGGATGTAAACACCCCAACACCAGTTGTCAAGCAGTGGTGGGGGACAAACACACAGACATATATATTTATATATAGAAGGGAAAAAGGGAATTGAAAAATCCTGGCATTCTTGTACGTGCAGGGCCCTGTTTCTCCCTCATCTCTTTCCCTCTTGCTAAACATTTCCCCCAATTCTCATTCCCTTACACCTGTCATTCACCTATCTATGGTACAACCTGGCTGCTGTAACCACCTGAGAGCATATTACATCTCCTCCCCTTCTCGTTACCTCCCTCCTCCCCTTCTCCTTGGACCCACTTCCATTTCTCATTATCATCTCCCTCCTCTGCTATACTCCATTCTTGACCCTTCTCTTATCATCAATCATTCTCAATCCCCTCCCCTACCATCATAACCCACCTACTCTGGCCCCTTATATATCCCCATCCCTCCCTCTCCACTGCTCATCATTCTGATCCGTTCTCTCATTCCTGAGTCATTCTTCTACCTCTCACCCTACCCACCCCCTCTTCCTGCTGGCATTTCCTTCAACAGCGCCCCCACCCTTGTTTGTCACTCACTCCCATCCTTACCTATTTGCTACTCTCCCCTCACACTCTCTCTATCCTCTCTCTCCTTTTGCTCACCTTCTTGTACCTTGAGAATTTGTTGTGGCACCTTATTAGAATGACACTAAGTTTATTTTATATTCATTTATTTCCCCCCCCCCAAAAAAAGCGATTTACTAATATGGCGTTTCTTTATTTCTCTTCATTTCACAGAAATTGTCTCAGCTGAAGAATTACTTGAAAACAGAAAAGAAATTGCAGCTTTTGAAAGTTTGTCCGACAGTTACACAGAGGAATTGAGTGAGATTGAGAATGAGGACTGGCAAGGTGTTGTGGACCAGGAACTCCGCAATGAGGAAGCGTTGAAGTCGGAATTGGCCAACCACAGACAGGAACTTCATAATATGGAGGATCAGTTGCAGAAGGTTAATAGCAAAATAGCTGATCTAAACAAACAACTGGAATCCGAGGTGAACAAGTGCAATGAGGAGATTAATACGATACAGAAGAAGATCGAAGAGGAAACGGCTGAAGATGGGGAACGGGAGAAAATGTTGGATGAGTTGACTGAACAGGTGAACCAAGTTGAGAAGGAATTCAAAGAGAAAGAACATAAAGAAAATGAACTGATGGAGCGAGTGAAGGATTTGAACCTGAACGATCTGGAGAAAAGTTCGGTTGTCAGCACAAACAAAACGGCAAACACTGGAACAGGTGAGGGCTGTAAGCTAGACATTGGTTTATTTTCTCTACCTTTTCTGTACATGGTCGTTTATCACCTTTACCATCACCATCACCATCATCATCATCATCATTTAACGTCCATTGTCCATGCTGGAATGGGTTATCATTATCACCATAAGTGTCATCACCTCTGCTCTCATCATCATCATCATCATTTCTCTTAGCATTATCACTATCACCATCATAATCATCACCATCATAATCATCACTCTCATCATCATCATCGTCATCATCATCACTCATTGCAATAGGGAAAGATATTTTATAAATAAGAGTTGTCAGTTGGTAAACAAATCTGATTGTCATGGTAACAGTGGTGATCAGAGTGAGAATAATGGTGATGACGACAACAACGATGGTGATGACGATGTTGGATCTGAACCGTTTCCACTCTGTTTTCACCATAGTTGATTTGAAGTGGTAACAAAAATCATGTTATTATCAGAATAAGGTACACACAATCCCAAAGACTCAGTCTTCAGCAATATAACAATGTTGATATTAATAACTCTAAGTTTGAGGAACAACATTTGTTTGCCAAACTTTGAACCGTTATTCTGAAGGCAGCAAACTGGTGGAGTCATTAGGACACCAGACAAAATGCTTAGCTGCAGGTTTTCTGGCTTTACGTTCTGAGTTCAAATTCTGCCAAGGTCTACTTAGCCTTTCATCATTTTGGGGTTGATAAAATCAAGTACCAGTCAAGTAGAGGTTGATGTCATTGACTTTACACCCCCCCCCAAAAAAAAAAAATTTCAGGCCTTGTACTAATAGAAAGAATTATTAATCTGATGTTTGAAACATAAATTAACATAAATTACCACAATTTTCATGGAATGTTTGAATTTAGATCACTAAAGAAAAAGAAAAACAACAAGTTTGTATCAAAGACCACTTTCTAATGCGATTACCTCATTTTCTACAGGTCCTACCCATGGAAATAGGTAGGTTCTGCACAGTTGACTGACCAAAAAAATAAAAAATAAGACCATTCTCACCACCCACTTAGCTTCTACCATAGTCAGTTCCTCTGCACAGATGGTTCAGGTGTGTTGGCTCTCTCTCTCTCTTTTGGCCTTTGCTGTGCAGCTTGCTTCTTGTCGTTTCCCCCCTTTTTTTTCCCCCCCAGTCAGTGTTGCTACATTGCTACTATTGTGGTTAGCATTGCCATTCCCATATTATTAATAATATATTAATACCAGAAATTTTTGCTACACAGAAATACGTCTCTTACTTTTACTGACACGTATTCTAATAAATACAACAATCTCATTCCTGTTGTGTCCACATTTTTAGTATTATCTGCTAAAATGATGTTGTTGCTATTGTTGTTGTTGTTGTTGTTGTTTAGCTTAAGTCTTAACTAAATTTCATTATTTCTTGGCTGTTTTATTTTTTTATACTTCAAACAATGGCTTTTTTCTATTTTATCATTTATTTTTGTACGCAATAGAATTTTTGTCTGAAAATACATCAATATTTATGTTTTCTGTCTATTGCTTATTCTATTCCATTTTTTTTTTTTCCTTTTATAATCAAACTACTTTACCTCTTCTATTCTTAATGATTTCTCATTTAATTGCAGTAGCTTAAATGGCTAAATTAAATGTTTCTTTATATTCCATTTAGCCACTTTAGAAAACTCTAGTATTTTCTGATTTCCATGTTATTGTAGATGGCTTAAACAGATTTATGAGAAAGGTGGCTTTATCATCTCATGAAAATATAGTAAATTAATGTTAATAATCTTAATGTTAAATTTAAAATTAGGCGACGAGCTGGCAGAATCGTTAGCATGCCAGGAAAAATGCTTAACAGCATTTCATCCGTCTTTATGTTCTGAGTTCAAATTCAGCCATGGTTGACTTTGCTGTTTATCCCTTTGGGGTTGATGTAATATTAACATAAGTGCAAGTTGCTGGTTCAATTCCACTGCACGGCACCTTTGCCAACTATCTATTGCCCAAGATGCCATACCTAGAGACTGAACCTGAAGCCACATGGTTGCAAAGTGAGCGTCTTACCCTTACAGCCGTGTAAATATTAAAAACATTATTAACCTACTTTCTAAGTATTCAAAAATCCAAATGATAGTTAATTATCTGAATATTTAAAAATTGATTAATTATTAATTTTGGATACTTTGACATTTAGTGATATACAAGTCGATTAAGTACTTGAAACCTGAGTGCTGTCGTTTCTAATCCACGGGGAATGGATAAAAATATATCAGCTGGAAAACATTATCCTAATCCTAAGAGTTTGGTCATTGGATGGCAAAATGGTGCAGAAAATGTCTCCATAACCCATTTTATCAAAATGCTAATAAAACAAATATCTGTCAAAGAGCATAGGCTCGAAACATAAAGGACTTTCTCACTTCCCGAACATTAAACTAATACATCTGTTTGTTGTTTACACACCCATGTTCATCTTCTGTTTTCTTGTGAAATCTCACTACATATATATATATATATATATATATCTTGAACTCAGTGCTTTGTAAACAGGGCTTGACTTCAATCTTAGATACTTTTCTGCCTGAAAATGTTCCTAATACCTCTTGTAGAGTCTGTTTATCCAAAGCTGGACTTGCTGGTCATATGAGATTTCATGATCGGATTTAGTAATTGAAGAGAAAGCCACCTTTCTTTTGTAAAGAAGTGACAGCCACCATACAAGTATATATATATAGTTATTTCCAAGCTCTAATTAAAATAATTATTCTATATTAATGATTCATCTATATTTTTGGTGTTTTAATTAATTCTTTGTTGTTCAATTTTTTTTTTTTTTTCTCTTTTAACTTTATTTTTGCAGTTGTTTTAAAGTTATTGGAGAAGCAACATCAATTTGCTCGTCAAAGCACCTCTGGGTCAAAAGATGTTGCTGGATGTAGGTCTTCACCTGAGGACGTGGTTCAAACCGAAGACAATAGTGTATTGTCTGGTGAAGGTGTCTGGGTTTAAATGTCAACTGGATTCGTCTATGTGGTTTTTTTTTTTTTTTTTTTTTTTGTCTATTCGTGTTGGGGACATCTGCAATAGACTGGCATGCTATCAAAAGGGAGATAAATCTGATCTCCTTAATCTTATTCAATCTGGATCTACATATCAAATACCTTGGACTTTGTCTCGTTGAGGCATTTGTCATCATGTAAATATTAACCTAGTAAAAACTATCATTATACAAATATAACATAATATATACATATAAACAGAAATGAGTGGTAGAATAATAGCAATAATAGCTTTTATATCATTAAAAAAAAAGAAAATTATTTTGACAGTTCATAACTCATACATTTTCACCCCCATTCCTTTAACTCTACTACAGCTATTTGGAAAGATAAATAGTGAAAAATACCTGAGCAGGTATGCTAAGGTGATAACATTATCTCCCTGTCTCAGCAGAGGATTCAACTTGTAACTTGAAAATAATAAATTTTCCATACAATAGAATATTAGAGCTACAGTTGTTATCAGATCGCTGCACATACACGTACTGTCTACACTTTGAGCACTGCTCCAAATGTTATTTCACATACCCCATATACACAGCATATGGAGGAGAGTGCACTGCTTTACATATATACCCTACACTCTGAGTAGTGATTAGAGGGTATTGCTCCAAACATTATATACTTATTGTACATTCACCACACGCACACACACACACACTTTTTAGACTTTACAAAGATCAAAGAACAGGCCATCAAACTTCCATACTTTGCAATCAGCACTGGTCCATTTCCAGGCTGTATGCCTTCCTGTCTCTTCTACCATCACTACTCCAATATGCTATGCTCCGCTGAACATTGCCAATTCTATACCCTCTACTTATAGAATTTCATTTTGTCTTCCCATCACCTTACCAAAAAGCATTCTAAATGCTCACCCAGTTTTTTTCCACTTCCAGAACTGCATTGTCCCCCTTGGAATCTGCCATATCCATATTTTCCCTTCAGCCAATAACCTGCAACAATTCTAGCTAATCATCACTAGCTTCCATTAAGGGGGAGAGCCAAGACGGGGACTCTACAGTTTAACAGTCTCATCTCTTTTTCCCACAGATCAAAGTAATTAAGGAGAAGAGCTAAAAAAGTGGTTATATAGAGTTTGACACTCTCCTCTTCTTTAGACTGATAAAAACAGTTGAGGGGGCCAAAAAGGGAGCTATAGAGTTTGACCCCCCCCCCTCCCTTCTTTTACAGACTGATAAAAACTTTTAAGGAGAGAGGCCAAAAAGGAGCATTGTAGAGCGTGACCCCCACTCCTCTCTTCTTCAGACTGACAAATATAAACTGTTGCTAATAAACTTTGTGTGTGTGTGTGTGTGGGTGTGTTCTAAACCTGGCCCAAGACAGTGGAGAGAATCTCAATGTTTTTGGGGTCCAAAATCTCTCCAGGGCTTTACTTTGCATTTATCACTTCCAGGAAGAATGCTGTAAAGGATGTCTGAACATCAACTCACCTGAGTCGATTTAATTGACTACCATCACCTGTCTACAAAAATTCACCATGTTTCTAGTCAATATATATTAAATAATCATTGTGTGTGTGTGTATCATTATATATATATATATATTGTGTGTGTGTGTGCATATATATATATACACACACACATACACATGTGTATATGCATCAGTATATGTGTATGTATATGCATGCATACTGTGTGTATGTGTGTATGTATATATATATATATATATATATATATATATAATATAAATAATATATAAACATGCATATATCCATACATATATGTACATACCTACATCTATATGCATACATACACGCATATATTGTATGTATGATTATACACACATGTATGTGTATCCGTGTGTATGTGTGTGTAAAGCCAAATAAAACGCACTAACATGTTCTTCCCACCCCTCTTGTTAGAGAAGCACCATGGCCAGTAAATACGATGCTAAACGTCTGGCTCGAAACCCACGGGTCCGGATCCTATCGCTAAAATTGTATTTTATCTCCCAGTTTAGCATTAAAAAAATTCTTTTTAAATAAAAATGAAAAAAACTAATTAGGAGATAATTAACTGTAATTAATGCTATCTTGCCTTGTTGTGACTGAAACGTCTGGGTTGAACAGTTATCTCCCCTTTAACTTATAGAAGTCGACCATATTTTTTATTCAAGATGCATTTTGTTTGTTTGAAAGATTGTTTTCATTTTTTTTGTTTTTTTTAATACATTTTCATTAAAGATTTCTTACACACATATACTGCTGTGTTCTTTGTATGTTCTTGTGTATTATTGTAATTCTTATTCCTTTTACTATAAGTTATCTTTTAAACTTATTTTATATACAAACTCTTAGTATTACACAAAGAGATTATACGAAACCAAGCGTTGATACCGATGGGTTTTCTAGGTTTTGGGGGGTTTTTTTCAAAGTAAATAAAAAAAAATCTTGCAGTTGTCTTCATCTTCGACAGACAGTTTTATTTATATATATATATATATAAAGTTTTATTTCTGAAGTAACTAATGCTGAAGGTGTGTGTGTGTGTGTGTGTGTGTGCAAGACATGGTCTACTCAGTTTCCATCTACCAAATCCACTCACAAAGTTTTGGTCAGCCCACAGCTGTAGAAGAAAAAAAATTGCACTTGCTCAAGCTGCTATACGGTAGGCTTGAACCTGAAACCACATGGTTGGGAAGCAAGCTTCTCAAAGGCACAGCCACACTTCTGCCTTCACAGACAATTAATCCAAATTACCAAAGCACTAATTATCTGCTAATATAGAGAAGTACATGTAAACTTGGTGTCAAATATTTTGGTGTATCATTAACACACCATTCAGCTGTCATCAAATGTGAAGCTTTGCATTCTTGTATTCTTTTACTCTTTGCAATCATTGGTGCATGGCCATACTAGGGCAACACTTTTTAAGGCTTTAGCAGATCATATCAATGCCAGCACTTGTTTCAGTCCTCTGGTATTTCATTACTTGTTAAATGTTTTGTTATAAAAGGCTACATTGACATACTTAGGCACACCCATCTATATATATTTATATATATATATATATATATATATATATATATATATATATATATATAATGTTCTTTTCTACTCTGGGCACAAGGCCTGAAATTTTGGGGGAAGGGGCCAGTCGATTAGATCCACTCCAGTATGCAACTGATACTTTATTTATCAACCCCGAAAGGATGAAAGGCAAAGTGGACCTTGGTGGAATTTGAACTCAGAACATAAAGACAGACGAAATGCCACTGACCATTTTACCCGGCATGCTAACAGTTCTGCTAGATCGCCGCCTTATATATATTGGGTTAGGTGGTGAGCTGGCAGAAATGCTTTGCAGTATTTCAACTGTCTTAACGTTCTGAGTTCAAATTCCGCCAAAGTCAACTTTGCCTTTTGTCCTTTCAGGCGTCAATGAATTAAGTACCAGTTGTGTACTGGGGTCGATCTAATTGACTGGCCCCATCCCTGAAAATTTCAGGCCTTGTGCCTAGAATAGAAACGAATATATGTGTCTGTATGCTTACATTTGTGCTTTGAAAAGCAGTGACATGTTGTCGTCACCCTGTCAGCAAATCATCCACCAGCTCCTTTAATTATTCATTTAGGGTCTGTTTTAAATTTACAACACTTAAAAAAAAAAACTTCAATCATTCCTCTGTCATCCCACCCCCTCCACCGGAAGTTCATTCCTCTGTCATCCCACCCCCTCCACCGGAAGTTCATTCCTCTGCCATCCCACCCCCTCCACCGGAAGTTCATTTCTCTGTCATCCCGCCCCCTCCACCGGAAGTTCATTCCTCTGTCATCCCGCCCCCTCCACCGGAAGTTCATTCCTCTGTCATCCCACCCCCTCCACCGGAAGTTCATTCCTCTGTCATCCCACCCCCTCCACCGGAAGTTCATTCCTCTGTCATCCCTCCACCGGAAGTTCATTCCTCTGTCATCCCGCCCCCTCCACCGGAAGTTCATCCCTTTGTCATCCTGTCAACCTCGGCTGTCTCCCGGAACCCATCTAGTGGCCTTGGCCATCCTCTCCCCTACCTTTGGGTAGCGCATTAAGGTTGAGAAATGTTTGCAGGTTGTAGGTAATGTTTTGCTTATGAATTCTTCCAATTGCAAGTTTTCTTTTCAGGTACACGACACTGCTTTTCCCCTTCCCAGGCTACAGGCCCACACCCCCAACACCCATACTGTTAGGATTGGCACTCTCAACGTCGGCACGCTGAAAGGTAGATCTGGTGAAATTGTTGAGATGCTTGAACGGAGATGCGTAGATATGTGCTGCATCCAGGAAGTAAGATGGAGAGGAGGTTCTGCAAGGTTCCTCACAGGCAAAGAACACAGGTACAAGATTTTCTGGGCAGGGAACACTGACGGGGTCGGGGGCGTAGGAATACTTCTAGCGGAGAAATGGGTGGATAAGGTAATCGAGGTCGTTAGAGTAAGTGACAGAGTACTTAAGATCAGACTAGTGCTTCATCATAGATTAGCTACTGTCATCTCAGCCTATGCACCTCAACCTGGGCTACCAGATGGTCTGAAAGACCAATTCTATGACACCCTCTTGCAAACTACCTCGTCGACGAGTGACAGGGACCTTCTCTTTGTGGCTGGAGACTTCAACGGTCATGTCGGACGTCGTGCTGGGGGCTTCCATGGCATACATGGAGGCTATGGCTTCGGTTCCCGCAACGAGGAGGGAACCAGACTGCTGGAGTTCTGTGATGCAACCAATCTTATGGTCTGCAATACCAACTTCAGGAAACCTGCCAGTCACCTAGTCACCTACCGCTCCGGCAGACACTCTAGCCAAATCGACTACATCCTCGCCAGAAATAGGGAAAGAGGGCGGCTTATAAATGCCAAAACCTACCCTGGCGAAGAATGTACCCCACAACATAGATTAGTAGTTAGCGACTTTGGGATCAAGGCAAAATGGGTGCCCAAAATTAGACAGGCTTGGAGAAGAAGGGTGTGGAAGCTTAAAGACCCTGCAAACGGACAGAGACTTAGAGACAAGTTACTTGAAGCATTTAACGAAATAGAAGGGGATATAGCATCATACAACGTGGAAGACAATTGGAGATTTCTGCGGGACAACCTGTTGAAAGCCACCGACCAGATTTGTGGGTGGTGTAAGGTCCCCTCCCAACCCAGAGTAACGTGGTGGTGGAACAAGGAGGTAGACAGGGCTATTAGACAAAAGAAACAAGCTTGGAAGGACTGGAAGAACGGTGGTAGCAGGGAATTGTACCAATGTGCCAGAAGGGAGGCTAGGCGACAGGTTTATTTAGCCAGAGGGGAAGCAGATAAGGAAAGATTTGCCAATGTTCTGCGCCGTGAGGACCAAAGACTCGAGGTATTTCGGGTTGCAAGACAGTGTAGGAGAGAGAATAGTGATGTTGTAGGAGAGAAATGTGTTCGCATGGATGATGGTACGCTTGCATTAAATGAGGATGCAAAGAAAGAGGTCTGGAGATGCCACTACGATAGATTGCTTAATAAAGAGAATGAATGGGAGAAAGAGAGCCTGCCTTATGTCGACCCAATAGAGGGACCAGCTATCCGAGTTGATAGTACCAGGGTAGATAAAGCAATTAAGAGTATGAAGACCGGGAAAGCCCCCGGCCCATCAGGAATCACTGCAGAGATGCTCAAAATATCTGGCAGTGTTGGCTATAGCCTAGTCACCCGTATTACGAACCAGGTGATACACGAAGGAGTCATACCCTATGACTGGTGTAGCAGCATCATAGTCAACTGCTACAAAGGTAAAGGGGACGCTTTAGATACAAATAATTACAGAGGCATCAAGCTGTTAGATCAGGTTATGAAAGTTACAGAGAGGGTCATAGCCCAACTAATTAGGGAGCGAATCAATTTAGATGAGATGCAGTTTGGGTTCGTGCCAGGTAAAAGCACTACTGATGCCTTATTTCTAGTGAGACAGTTGCAAGAGAAATACCTAGCCAAGGATAAACCTCTGTACCTGGCTTTCGTTGACATGGAGAAAGCCTTTGACAGGGTCCCCCGATCCCTTATCTGGTGGTCAATGAGGAAACTTGGGATAGAAGAATGGCTAGTGAGAGCTGTGCGAGCCATGTACAGAGATGCGGCCAGTAAGGTGAGGGTTGGAAATGAGTACAGCAATGAATTCCGGGTAGAGGTAGGGGTCCACCAAGGTTCCGTCCTCAGCCCCCTATTATTTACCATAGTCCTCCAGGCAATCACAGAGGAGTTCAAGACAGGTTGCCCCTGGGAGCTCCTCTATGCTGATGACCTTGCCCTAATTGCGGAGTCACTATCAGAACTAGAGGAGAAGTTTCAGGTGTGGAAGCAAGGTCTAGAATTGAAGGGCCTTAGAGTCAACCTAGCTAAAACCAAAATCCTAATAAGTAGGAAGGTAGATAAAACACAAACCCCTTCAGGTAGATGGCCCTGCTCAGTATGTAGAAAAGGAGTAGGTAGTAACTCTATAAGATGTACCCGGTGCAAGCTATGGACACATAAGAGGTGCAGCAACATCAAAGGCAGGTTAACTAGCAAGTTAGTTTTTGTTTGTGGCAGATGTTCAGGTGCAATAAAGACTGCAAACAAACAGGAAACAACTTCTATCTCATTCCAGGGTGAAAAACTAGAGGTAGTCGATAGCTTCCGCTATCTGGGCGACCAAGTTAGTAGTGGGGGTGGGTGCGCTGAAAGTGTAGCTGCTAAAATAAGAATAGCCTGGGCAAAGTTTAGAGAGCTCTTACCCCTGCTGGCGACAAAGGGACTCTCACTCAGAGTAAAAGGCAGACTGTATGACGCATGCGTACGAACAACCATGCTACATGGCAGTGAAACATGGGCTGTAACTGCTGAGGACATACGTAAGCTCGCAAGGAATGAAGCCAGTATGCTCCGTTGGATGTGTAATGTCAATGTGAATACCCGTCAGAGTGTAAGTATCTTGAGAGAAAAGCTGAACATTAGAAGCATCAGTTGTGGCGTGCAAGAGAGACGATTGCGCTGGTATGGACATGTGGTGAGAATGGAGGAGGATAGCTGCGTGAAAAAGTGCCACACCCTAACAGTTGAGGGAACCCGTGGAAGAGGTAGGCCCAGGAAGACCTGGGCTGAGGTGGTGAGGCAAGACCTTCGTACATTGGGCCTCACCGAGGCGATGACTACGGACCGAGACCTTTGGAAATGGGCTGTGCGTGAGAAGACCCGGCAAGCCAAGTAAGATCGTTGCCAGTGCCCCTGGACTGGTTCTTGTGCGGGTGGCACATGAGATGCACCATTTTGAGCGTGGCCGTTGCCAGTACCGCCTGACTGGCTCCTGTAGGATTTTCGAGCGAGATCGTTGCCAGTGCCCCTGGACTGGCTTGTGCGGGTGGCACATAAAAGACACCATTTCGAGCGTGGCCGTTTTCGTGCGGGTGACACGTAAAAGCACCCACTACACTCTCTGAGTGGTTGGCGTTAGGAAGGGCATCCAGCTGTAGAAACTCTGCCAAATCAGACTGGAGCCTGGTGTTGCCATCCGGTTTCACCAGTCCTCAGTCAAATCGTCCAACCCATGCTAGCATGGAAAGCGGACGTTAAACGATGATGATGATGATGATGATGATGACTGTGGTCAGTTGGTTTGACTAAAACCTTCCAAAGTGGTGCTCCAGCATGGCTTCAGTTCAATGACTCAAACAAGAACAGATAAAGAGTAACAGAAGCCTGAAGACTGCTTGTCTGCGGAAATCTCTGTGCACCAGTGACTAGGTCCTTTCAGATGAGTTTCTGAAAGACTAGAATGGAAAGGAAATTCCAAATGTCAAAGCAAAACCAGGAATCAGGAGACCTCGAAATAAATGAAAGTTTTTGGTTATCAGAGAAAAAGACAAATCTCTTAGTGTCATGTGGGAACAGAAGTATAGTGGCGGGAGGTCTGCTCTGGGTGACACTTTTATGATGAGTGGGGGTGATCACTTTTGGGTCGTCTGTATAGTCTATATAGCCTTGTGTTTTCCGTATTGTCTTAGGAGGTGGGCACTTCTGGTCTGTTGTATAAGCCTGTATAACTTAGGGAGGTAGGCACATTTGGGCCTTTTGTATAGTCTTGGGAGTTGAGCGGGTCTGCTATATAAGCTTGTATAGGGTTGGGAGCTGGAGGTGGGGCACCAGACTCAAGGGTTACCCCAGGCAGCACACATTCTTGTAACACTGTTGTTGTGTTGAAGGCAGCCATAATCAATACACAAGAAACCAGTGGGTAGGTAAGTAGGTAAGGTAGTGAGAGGGGCAGGTGAGTAGGTACGTAATACACTGACTGTTTGATCAGGGCTGATGTGAGGCTAAACAATGACAACTACCAAGCTGTTTGTTAGACATTTTGTAGTCTTTCTTCTGCTTACCTTTCAATCATAAAAATTATTATTCACGCTCTCAAGAAGCTTTAGATAACTGGTGGGAGGGGGAGGTAATGAAGGCACCAAAACTGGGTTTTGGTTTACTGGCAACTTGACCCAGTATATTAATAGTAGTACTAGTAATAATAATAATAATCCTTGCTATTATAGGCTCAAAGTCTAAATCTTTAGGGGAGGGGATAGTCAATTACATTGATCCTAGCGTACAACTAGTGCTTATTTTACCAACCCCAAAAGGATGAAAGGCAACATCAACCCCAGCAGCATTTGAACTCAGAATTTCAGAATACTAATAATAATAATAACCCTTTCTACTATAGGCACAAGGCCTGAAATTTTGTGGTGGGGGATAGTCGATTATATCTACCTCAGCACACAACTGGTACTGATTTTATCAACCCCTAAAACATGAAAGGTAAAGTCGACCTTGGCAGAATTTGAACTCAGAACATCAGAATAATAATGATGATAATAACAAATATTTTCGTAGCTTTGAAACCTCAACCAGTTTGCTGACAATACACTGACAGTTGCCGGGTAACTCATTTCCCGCCAAGTGGATTAGAGCAATGTAAAATGAAGCGGTTTGCTCAAGAGCATAATGCACCGTCGTGTCTGGGAACTGAAACCGCAATCTTGTGATTATGAGAGAAACACCTTATCCACCAAGCCATGCAGCTTCATACATGCATAATACTTTGAGAAGAAAAACTAATCAACTGAGAAGATTCAAGCAGTTCGTAATTAGAAATTCCTGATAATGTGCAAAGCTTATGTAGCTTTTTGCTCCAGTTTCACTAACAAAACAGGTTTCACTTCAACTTCATGGTTGAGTGGTGACAAAAAAGAAAAAAAGGCCAGTTCTACTTGAAGAAAAAGCCATCCATCCCATCCCAGTATTTAATGTAAGGTGTGTATTGGAGCAGAAAGAATTGCTTTAGTTGTTTGTTTGAAATTATTATTTATGTTCAGCAGGTAAAACTGATAAAGTGCTAGATTGGCTAGAATAGGTTACTAATTGCTAAATAAGTAGATGTTTAGGTAAATAATACCTGGATAAAGACTAATGCAAATTTCTTTTACCTGGTGACTGATCATTTGGCGGTTTAGGTTGAGTAATAAATATGGTTATTTGGATGTTGACTCTGAACCTACAGCAAAGAGATACAGGCTACACATAAATATATATGCAAATTTCTTTTACCTGGTCTTTGGTCACACAGCTTGTTTAGGTGAAATAATAAATATATGTTGACTCTGGTAAGAATTGAACCTACAGCAGAAGTATAGATTACATGTAAATAAACCACATTGAAAGCACCCGTTTCCATTCAATCACCAAAGTTAAGCAACAAGGAGTCCAGTAAGAATTTAATGTGGATGGCTGTTTGGTAAGTGTAGGTCCTGGAAGCATTGCATGGCTGTGTGGTTAAGAATCTCACTTTGCAACCACATGGTTTGGAGTTCAGTCCCACTATGTGGCACCTTAGGCAAGTATCTTCTACTATAGCCCTGGGTCAACCAATGTGAGTTAAGTGAATTTGGTAGGTAGAAGCCCATCGTGTGTGTGTGTGTCTTTGTGTTTGTTTTCAAAGATCACGTGACACCAACATCGTCTTCACCTTTCATCTTTTCACAGAGTGATGAAATAAGTACCAGTTGCGCATTGGGGGTTGGTCTAATCAACTAGTTTCCTCCCCCAAAATTTCAGGCCTTCTGCCTAAAACAAGATCAATTATTTATTTATTCATTTACTTATTTTGTAATGTCTGAAAATTCCTGAACTGGTACCAAAACGAAAATAGAATTTCCTACAACAATGTCATTGATAAGAAAGTAAGAACGAAAATAGCAACATAATCAGACAAGTGCCAGAGGAGGTATTTGGTTCTGACATTGGCACAAGGCCTCAAATTTGTAGGAGAGGAACCGTCAACCTTAATGCTTTATTTCACCAATCCTAGAAGAATGCAAGACAAAACTGAATCCCATGGAGACCCGTTTTTCAACTTTGCTTTTCATCATTCTAGTGTCGTTAACCCTTTAGCATTTAAACCAACCATATCCTTGGGCAAGTGTCTTCTATAGCTTCAGGCTGACCAAAGCCTTGTGAGTGAATTTGATAGACGGAAACTGAAAGAAGCCCATCATGTGTGTGTGTTTCTCCCCCACCAACCAGTGTTGATTTGTTTACTGCCCCATGACTTAGCAGTTCAACAAGTTACCAACAGAATAAGTACCAGGATTTTTAAAAAAATACTGGGGTTGATTCCTTCAACTAAAAATTCTTCAAGGTGGTGCCCCAGCATGGCCACAGTCTCATGACTGAAACAATTAAAAGATAAACGATATGTATGTATGTATGTGTGTCCGGGTGAGTGTGTCCATATC